>NW_024598735.1:0-38397 GCF_004379255.2 Salvia splendens
AGGGCATTTTGGGATGAAAATCTCATCAGGTACCAAAAATTTTGATGATTATTCCAGGTAAAAAAATGATTATAAAATAAAGATTAAGTACTATTTTATATGTGAATAGTGAAAGTGAGATCATGTACCATTTATATAGTTTTACTCTAAATAATAATTATGGTTAATAATGTCAAAGTATTTAAGCATTAAATGAGATAATTAAAGTGTTATTAAATTTAATAGATATATTTACTTAAATGACATTTTATGTCTTGTCACGTTACGACTGTATAGCTTTATCCATGAAGAAAAGCCAATTAATTCTATTTATAGATATCCAGTGGAATTCACGGGAACAAAGTTGAACAACTTCTCAAAAGTCAACATTTGTGAATCAAATGAACTCCTCTTTTTCATTTTAAGTTCATCTCTTTATCGTCCATGTATATCATGAATTTTATAATTAAAAAGTTAGTATAACATGAATGAATGAGGATAAGATTATAGTTTAAAATGGGAAGCTGAGTTCATTGGTGGGAGTTCGTTTCATCGTCAGACTTGGATGAATATACCACCCTGATGGCCTGATGAAACGAACTCTCGCCAGTGAACCCAACTTCCCATTTTAAACTATAATCTGATCCCCATTCATCCAGATTCCATATATAAATTTGTGTTCCAGTACCATCTGCCCCAAAGATACCCATTACCCACTTTTTCACCAATAAGATACTTATCAAATGAGGAATATCTTTTAATGATCTTCTAAGTCTTTTTTGTCAACACTTGTAAGTTGTAAATTTGTAATTGTTGTAACTAGTAATTGTTGTAACTTATATTAAAAATTTTCGATTTATAATTGTTGTAACTTATAATTGTTGTAAGTAACTTGTAATTGTTGTAAGTAACTTGTATTTAAATTTTTCGATTTGTAATTGTTGTAATTTGTAATTTTAAAGTTGTAATTTGTAATGTTAAGTAATAAGTTGTAATTTGCAATTTTGAAGTTGTAATTTGTAATTTTAAGTTGTAATTTGTAATTTTAAGTTGTAATTTGTAAATTTTAAGTTGTAATTTGTAATTTTAAAGTTGTAATTTGTAATTTTACCGTTGCCCGATCACCACCCGACGAGAGAGAAGACATGATATTATGGAAATTGGAAGTAGAGAATAGAGAGTAGTGTTTATGTGAATATGATAACATGAACAAAAACAATGTGAGTAAATTATGAGCGCAAATAACGTAAACAACTTGAGAGAATGAGGATGGAGAATAGAGAAATTGAGATTGAGAGAGAAATTCTTATCAACACAAGAATGAGATAAGTAGAAAATGAAGAGGAGGGGGTATTTATAGGGGAAAAATGTGATTAAAAAAAGAAAAAAAAAAGAAAAAATTTCAAATTTCAAATTTCAAAATTTTGAAATCCGGCGGAACCGCCGGTTTTGGTCAGAAACCGCCGGTTTCGTCAACGGTTTTCTGACGAAAACCGGCGGTTTCTGACCCGGTTTCTGAAAAGGCTACGTATAGGCCGGTGGTAGCCTGAAAAGGTGTCGGAACTGGCGACGCGGTTCGGAACCGCCGGTTACGGTTCGCAAATTTCTTGAACCTGAACCTGCCCGTCGGAACCGCCGGTTCCGGTCACGGTTCGAACCGCCGCCGACACTTTCGGTTCCGGTTCGGAACCGCCGGTGACGGTTCCGGGCCGGTTCGGTTTGGTGATGTCTAGGGTTGCCTGATATTAATAGTATAAAAGGGAAGTGCGTGGCATTTGAGAATGAAAAGGAAGAATATTCATATGATGTGCTAATCTTTGCCACCGGCTTCAAAAGATCGACCAAACAATGGCTAAAGGTAACATAAAATTATTCAAATTCAAAATACCCATCTCTAGCTTTCTGTATTTAATTTCACTAATTAACAAATTGTGTTTCCTCACATGTGCAGGAAGATGATAATTTGTTAGATTATGATGGGCTTCCAAAGGTCAATTATCCAAACCATTGGAAAGTGTAAATGGGTCTTATTGTGTTGGACTCGCCCGCAAAGGATTGTATGGAGCTGCTATGGATGCCCAAAACATAGCCCACCACATCAAATCTCAAATTACTCATTGATCATTTTATAGAAATAACTTTCAACTTATCAATGTTGTTGGAATGAAGAGTGAGGATGGAAGGAAATATTAAAAGCTACAGTTAGATCATTTTTAATAAATGAAAGGATTCAATCCAATACAATATAGTCGTTTTATTTTTCGCATATTTTAATTCTATTTTATAACATGATATTGATCAATAATTAATAGTATATTAATTCGTTCATGATTGTACCAAAAACTGATCCACTTTGACACTTTTCTATACATATTAAAAATAGTGGATTGTGTTATATTACTAACTCATCCTTAAATTGCTAATATATAACTAAATAATAGGCATTGAATCATGAAATTAAAGACACAAGTTCATTCATTAATAAGTTCAATACAATGCACGATAAATGTAAATTAGGAGTATTGATGTCAATTGACCAAAAGTTAGTTATAAGTAACTTTCAAAAAATATCTCAAACTTTAAATGATACTTAACTAATTCAATTTAAATTATTTTTTATACAACATATATCAAATTAAAGATAACTTTATAAGGATTCTAACGAAATCTCATTGCATATGTTCCGATGTCAAAATTTAAAAAAAAATCTTGAATTTTCGTATTTTTTAAGATTAAGCTAAATTTCAATGTAGTTATCATAACATGTCAATATAATACATATACAATGTTAATACTAAATTGTGTTGACATATTCAATGAATTATATTGATATACATTTAATACACTATATTGACATTTTGATCTAAAACCTTAATTTTAGTAGTTTTCTTATCTTTTTAAATTTAAATAATAAAAAAATAAAATTATACATGACAATTTATAGACCACTAGATCTCTACAAATCTTATGATTCTAAATTAATTATAATTAACAATTAATAAAAGTTGAATTAGCAATGGATCATTCATACCCCAAAAATAATTGTGTAAAACATAAGTAAATAAAACAGTACAGTGTATAATTATTTAATCCCATCATCCACTACTTTTTGGCCAGATATACTACGAATTTGCTACTTGCAGATAAACAGTAATACTCTATATTGATAATTGATGGTAAAAAAATGTATATATTCAAGCAATACAGTCTTCACATATTTAAAAAAAATCTTTTACATTTAATTTTTGTATAATAACATTTAATATTTAAGATTTTGAGCTATTCAAAATATTATATAGAAACATATAAAAATATTTAGTTTATATATCTTGTTCAAAAAGTGGGTAATCTCCTACCGAATTCATGTGTACTAAGTATTAATTTTATTAAAAAATCTTGTGAGAAGAATTAATAAAGCACACTTAGAGCATCCACAGTGGGACGGATGTCCCGACAGACATCCCGATAGACTTTCCAAAAGCACTTCCTGTCACGTCATAAAGACATTCTACTGCACTGCCAGGACATCACACTACATAATGGTGGACATCACGACGGACATCCACAATTAGGGATGTCAATCGGGCTGGCCCGTCGGGTTTCGGGCCAACCCTACTCGGGTTGCGGGTCAATCGGGTGCGGGCTAATCGGGTTGTGATTTCTTTCGGGTTATAAAAGCTCAGCCCTAACCCTAAAAGCTCGGGTTTCGGGCTAGCCCAGCGGGTTAATCGGGTTGCTACCGATAATATTAACATGCGATCAATCCAATAAATAATGATTAATTTTACTAATATCATACAATGTAAAACATTTATTATGATATATTTAAGATATATGCTTAAACTCAATCATAAACATGATCAAATAGTAATATTTGAGATATTTCGTAAAATTTTAATGCATGTTTTAGAAATTTAAATATATTTTTTTGTGAATTTGAAGTTTTTAATTTATTTATCAATTATTATATTAATAAAAATTAAATATATAATTTGTATATTTAATATAAATTGAAAGTTATTTTTTTAGTTAATATTAATCAATGAAATGTCGAATTGGAGAAAAAAAATAGAATAATAGAAATTTTATCGGGTTTCGGGCCAGCCCATCGGGTTTTCGGGTCTGGCCCTAATGGGTTGCGGGTTTAATCGGGTGCGGGTTAATCGGGTTGTGATTTTATCGGGCTAGAAATTTCCAACCCTAACCCTATAAATTTGGCGGGCTATTCGGGCCAGCCCACGGGTTACGGGCTACATTGACATCCCTATCCACAATAATAAAAATACACAAATTGACCAATTAAACAATTTACGGAATTAAATTTTGACATGAATACGGAGAAAATACAACCACTTTATTTAAAACAAAAAACATACATTAATTATTAAAAAAATACATAGTTAAAAAAATGAAATGGAAAATGCTCCATTTATCTTCAAAAGAAATGAAAGTATAGAGAGAGAAACTCGTTAAAACAGGTGGTGCGAATGAAATGAAGTTCAACGAGCCGTATATAAAGAGTTTTTTTAATTAAAAATCGGGACGTCCGTCGGGAACCGGCAATGGCGGACGTCGTCGAAAATCCGCGGAATTCCGGTGTCCGCAAGCGACGTCCGCGTCCTCCTGTCTCTAGCCTAATGGTGGACGTTTGACACACTGATCCGATGTCCCTTTTAAATTAAAAAACAAAATACCTAGGGTTTTATTGGCCTAGTCCCTCCCTTTCTTCCGCCATCTGCAACTGCCAAAGCCACCGAAGACCTGGAATAGTAGCCATTCACTGCCTCAACTATTGACATTGTATTAAATCTCCATCGTGAGGTGAGAATGTCGCAGAAGAAAACGAAGAAAAAGGAAGCGGCATGATTGAGGATGAGCGATTTTGCTTCGGCGCAGTCGGACCCTCGCTTCATGGAAGCTCCGAAGAGGCATTCCAAAGTCACAATTGACTCTCGCTTCCAGCGCGTATTCACCGACCGCAGCTTCATCTCCTCTCGTGCTCCCGTAGATAAGCGGGGCAAACCCAAGGCCAACAACACTTCCTCCTCTTCATCTCTCGCTCATTACTACCGTCTCCAACAAGATGACGTCCCAGAAACAGATTCCCAAGCCGCCCAAATCGCCAATCCAGCTCAAACTAAAAGTGATACTGAAAAAATTGAGGAACCTGGAGGATGACGACGACGATGAATTAGACGAAGAAGATGATGTTGGTGGCAGAGTGTGGACGAGTCTTCATCCACCACTACTACTGACTCAGATGATGACAATTATGTGGACCAGGAGGATGAAGAAGATAGCCTTATGCCACCGGACAGTTTTTCCACGCCACCGGACAGTTTTTCCACGACAGTAGTGAACTGGCCTTTCCACGCCACCGGACAGTTTTTCCACTCCCGATGCATGCAATCGATACTTCCTAACATCCCTGGGAAACGTGCACCGAACCGTGCATATCTAGCAGTCTGTGGCACTCATCAGAGGTTGGCTTTCGTAGGAACTCCGGACCAAAGATTTCCCGGATCCCCTTACAAAACTGCCTGAGCACTGTTAGGCTAGTTGTCTCACCCATCTGTAGGTATTTGTCGAACATATCAGCCGGTCCGGCACAGGCAAGCTGCATAATTGCAGCGGTGCATTTCTGAAAAGTAGACCGCCCCGATTCGGCCAGTGCAATCACTCCGGAGGGTGAAGAACCTGTACCGCTCAGCCAAATTCGTCGCTATATGGGTGAAGAGCCGTTGCAACATTCTGAAACGCCGACGGAAAGTCTCGGGTGGGTAACGGGGGTTATCCACAAAGTAGTCTGCCATTAGCCGCTGGTGCGCTCTGCTATGGTCTCGTTGGATAGTCCGACGATGAGTAATCGTAGGAGGGAGCGCGACCTCCGCCAATTCCGCCGCCCGCGCCGCATCCTCCTCGTCGGCTTCCCTCTGCACCTCTTGAATCAGAGAATTCCACGCGTCATTCCACAAATCGTCCATTTTAATACCAATGGAATCCACAAATTTTAGTGAGCAAAAGTATAAATAAAGAGTTGGAATTGTGTGAAAATAATGAGGGAAATTGGGTGTATTTATAGGTAAATTAAATAATTTTTTATAAAAATAATAATAAAAAAATTGTCCGCCCCCTACCGCCGCGCTATAGGCCGGCGCGCCCTCGGCGCTAGTCGCCGATCGCCCTTCGCCCCAAAAAAAGTGTCTGCACCGGGGCGGACGCTTCTCCCGCTATAGTTAGCCGCGGCGGCCGGCGCGCCGCACCTATAGTGGATGCTCTAAATAAACTACAAGAAGAAATACTTTGAAGAGCATTTTTATTTTTCAAATGATATGAACAAAGGATTAAACTATGTACAGGCAATTAGAAAATAATTAAAAATAAAAATATATTAAGGGCAAATCATCAACTAAAATATAATAAGGAACTATAAAAGCACAAATCCTCAATTATATTCAGGCAATTTGAATTTGCTTCTTAGGAAGTTGCAACTTCAACTCATTTATATCTATAAATGTTTGTGATTTGTCCATTTTAATTTTACCAAGCCTCCCGCTCATTTCCCCACCTACATTCCGCGCCGCTGCTTGCTTGAATACCTAAACAACTATGCCTCGCGCTTCCACATCCGAGGTCGAATTCCTAAACAACTTGCCAAAAGTCAGAAAATGAGATAGTACTTGGACTACTATTAATAGCTCAATTTTTTTTGTTAAATGACTACTAAGGTAGGATATATAGTAGTAGTAGTAGTATAAACTAATACTCCATAACTTTTGTTTTAAAATAATTACTCTATTTAAACAAAGATGGCATTGACAAATTTTTAATTGAAGATAGCCTGCTAACTCCATGAGTAAAGGGTTGGTGAGAACGGGCTTCTTTGTACTGGGCTGGCCATAATGGGCTATGGAGGCCCGAGAGTAGCCCAAGATTTCTAGACTCTTTTATTGTAAATGAAAATTTTAATCTCTGTAATTGAGAAAATTATCAATTAAATTACATATTTAAATTATGGCCTGCCCTATAAATTTTAAAATTTAAATATAAAAGTATAACTACTGAATTTTTCCACAATGATTTAAAGCAAATACTCCTCCTTTTTTTAAAAATAGCAACTATTTCCATTTTGAGTTGTTCCTTAAAAATAAAAACTTTAAAATCTTTCTATTTTAGGATATGGACCCCACAATTCACTAACTCTATCTTTTTTCTTCCTCTCTCTTACTTTACTCATTTTTATTTTTCTCCCTCTTACTATATCAATTTTTCCCACTTACTTTATCAATTGTGCATTAAAATCCGTGTCGTTTCAAATGTTTCTATATTTTGAATACGGAGGGAGTAATACTTTATACGACCTGATACATTATTTTAACACAAGATTTAAGAAAACAATGTTTAGAGAGATAAGTAAAGAGAGTATAAAGTAGAATAGAGAAATGTATTGTTTTTTTTTGTTAAATATGAATCAATTTAGATGGGACATCCCTAAAAAGAATTACAAATCGCTTATGGTTGGACGAGTGAAGTATAACAAAATTAAATATGTTATGACAACAAAACAATGCTGTTTTGGACAAAATTATGTTATTCTATTTAGGGTGTTAGTTAAAGCAACACTAAGTAATGTAAAACAACGCAGTTTTATGACATATTACATCCGTCCACGAAAAATAGTTATATTTTACTATCATTTTATGTCTTCCATCAAAATTAGTTTCTATCAGTTTTTTATAAGTTTTTTCTCTCTAATGGGGTGAGTTTCATTTTCCACTAGCATTACATTTACTACTTGTTTTCTCTATATCTTTTTTATTTTACCAATTTTTTAAACATATCAATTTTTTTTTTCATTTTATTAGTTTTTGGAAAATATACTCCATCTGGCGATGGAAAATAATATATCATTTTTTTTATTTTTAGATGCCCGCAAAAAATATGCTCATCCCACTTTTTCTCCTCCCCCCTCTCGCTCTTACTTTATCTAATTTTTCTCACTCTCTTACTTTACCAATTTCTCATTGAAACTTGTGCTATCTTTCCATGAGCCTATTTTTTGTGAACGAAGGAAGTATAAATTTGATTGATTTGTTTTATTTTATTATTTTTATAATTTTACACATCTGAATATTTTTAATAAATAAAAGCGTATTGCCTTCGTCCATAAAAAATAGACTAATTTTACTATTTTTGACCGTCCACCAAAATTAGACAAATTTTAATATGGAAAGTTTTAAACAAATAAGAGTACTAACCATACACATCATTCTAAATGTGGAATACACATCCCACTAACACTACTTCAACCATCTTTTATCTTCACCTCTCTTACTTTATCAATTGCGCATTAAAACTCATGTCATATTTTTTATGAATAGGGGTAATATTGTTTATACATAACTTTAGTTTTATTTTTATCAAATTTGAACTATATATATTTATAGTATTATTTAATATTTTTTACAAATTTGAGTTATATAAAATCTGTATAAACTAATATTTTGGAAACCAAAAAGTGTTCCTAAAGAAGGTCTAAAATTAATTTTTTATTTTATGAGAGCAATGAGAGAAGAGAGAGAATATGTTTTATCAAAAATTCGGGATGGAAGATTACATAAGTTTATTTACTATATATATATATATACAAACATTTTTCATAATAACTGAAATAAAAGAAAAAAATGTTTGTATGTGTTAATTATTAAATAAAACAAATTTTATTTGGCACTGGATAATTAGAAAACAAAGTTAGTTACGACTTCATCTATCTGTAAAGAAAGCTACAGAAGAAACATGTGAACAAAGTTGAAGAGTATCTAAAAAATTTGAACATTTGGATAATAATGAACTTTTCTTTTCTATTAAATGTTCATCTATAGCATCATCAATCTCATAATAAAAACAAAAAACATTTATTTTTAGTGGTATTATGGATTGAAATAATTGCTTTTCTTGTACTTGTAACTGTAGTTCTATTTTTATTGAAGTGATTTTTTATTTCTTAAAATCTGCTTTCAGGTCATTTTACGATTAATTAACAATCATACAAGAATATTTCAAGAATTAACAAATATCGATACCCAACATGATGACCGAGAAATATGAAATAATTGAGCTGTATTTCAGAAAATTTTTAAAAAATTATAACTAACTATTTGATTTGCATTGAGAGGAAAAAAAAGATAAGATAAATTGGCGAACAACGCAAACAAGGGTAGCATAAAAAATAACAAGTGTTCCAAATATTTTTTATGAACTCGGCGCATTAAAAGTTGCATAAAGCAAAAATTCAATACTAGTATAATTTTTCGTTGTGCATAAGTTTTGTTTTATTTAGAAATATCATTCTATCAAAAGCAAAATTCAATATCGTTATTATTAAAGACTAATACTCCCTCCTTCTCATTTCAAGTGATTTGACTGCTTTTCGGTACATGTCTAGAAAAATGTTAATAAGTAATTAAAATATAGAGAAAATAAAGTAAAAGATAGAACAATGTAGATGGAGCTTTCTTTTATATTATTCTCTTTTTTATTTACCTTTCTCTCTACTTTAATTATTTATTATCATGTTAATAAAATAACGGCAAAAAAAATTCACTTGAGTTGGGACGAAGGGGTATTATTTTCTTAAAAAACATCGTTCCATCAAAATCACTTAAAACACAATATCATTTTCAATTCGCTTGATATCATTAAAACATCATTTTCCATCGTCAGAATATCATCATTCATATGCAACACTATCAATTTTCAATTTTTGATATAATACGTAAGTAATTAGATTCCGTCACTATAAAATTATCCCAATTAAATGAAGATAAAAACGAAAAAAATAATAACTACACTTTATAATTAGTGGGAATCCACTAACCTATTACTCCTACTAATCACCAAAACGTCCCAACTCATTTTCTCTTCGCCTATAAAAGGTGGAAAACTAACTACACACATATCTCACTCACTCCAAACAACAAAAATACATAAACCCATAAATGGAGAAGGCAACAGTGACCATCGTGGGCGCCGGCCCCTCCGGCATGGCGACGGCGGCGTACCTCCACAGCCTCTCCATCCCATACATCCTTCTCGAGAGAGAAGACTGCTACGCCTCTCTATGGCAAAAACACACCTACGACCGCGTCCACCTGCATCTCCCGAAGCAACTATGCACCCTCCCCCTCATGCCCATGCCCTCCCACTACCCCACCTACGTCCCTCGCCGCCTCTTCCTCGACTACCTTAACGACTACGTCACCCGCTTCCACATCCGCCCCGTCTACCGTAGGTCGGTCGAGGCAGCCGCGTACGACGATGGGGAGTGGAAGATCGAGGCCAAAAACCTCGATTCCGGAAAAGTGGAGGAGTATCGCTCCAGGTTTCTGGTCGTGGCCACCGGAATATCGACCGATCCGAGCATTCCTGAGATGGAGGGGCTGGGGAGCTTCACTGGGGAGGTTCTGCATTCCACCGAATATAAGAACGGCGGCAGGTTCGGAGGGAAAAAGGTGTTGGTCGTCGGAAGTGGGAATTCCGGTATGGAGATCGCGGTTGATCTTGCTGACGGTGGCGCAACAACCTCCATTGTCGTCCGGAGCCCGGTAAAACTCTTCTGATAGTAATTTATGTTGAAAGTAATTAGTTTAATTAGAGTACTTATGGTAGATGTTGAATTTGTGGGTCCGTGTAGGTTCACGTAGTGTCAAGGAGAATATCTGCTATGGCAATTGCTCTGATAACGTATACATCAGTGAAATGGGCTGACATATTTGCAACGATGATGAGCAGGATTGTGTTTGGAGACTTGTCCAAATATGGAATTCAGAGGCCTAAAAAGGGGCCCTATGCTCTCAAGGATGAAATTGGGAAATACCCTGTTATTGATGCTGGTGTTGTGGACAAGATTAAATCTGGGGAGATTAAGGTTTGTTAGCCGATTCATGATTCTAGTAGTAACATTTATGATTAATGCTAGTGGTTATGGTTAATGCAGGTGTTGCCTGCGATTAGTGGTATAAAGGGGAAGTGTGTGATATTTGAGAATGAAGAGGAATGTTCATACGATGTGCTCATCTTTTGCACAGGCTTCAACAGATCAACCAAGTGGCTACAGGTTTACTAGTATTATTCAGAATAACCCTCTTGTATTCCATTTCATTAATTCACAAATTGTATTTGTTTAAATGTGCAGGAAGATTATTTATTGAATGAGGATGGGCTTGCAAAGATCGCTTATCCAAACAACTGGAAGGGTACAAATGGGCTTTATTGTGCTGGGCTGGCCCGTATGGGAATATATGGAGCTGCTATTGATGCCCAAAAGATAGCCCACCACATCAAATCCCAGATTTGATCATTTTGATTTTTGAAACAAAATGAAGAGAAGAACCAGATCCTCCAACAAAATAATCAAGCCTACAATTAGAGCAATATTAAAGGAAGAATGCAATCCAATACAATTTATTCCTTTTGTTTATTAGTATATTTTCCGCATTTTAATTCTACAAATGGTCCATGAACTTTGTTGTATGGATCCTTTGGAAAACAATCATTTGCAATTCACCCATTTCAAATACTTTTGCATTTTTTTAAAACTTTTTTTTACTAAGATACTTCCAAGCCATGAATGGTATTTTGGTACATTTCCACCTAAATAAATAACGAACAAGGTATTTGGATTGGAGTAGTAAATATCATAATAAATACTTGTAGTATAAAATCAATATTGCATATATTATTATGCATTTCACCTTATATCATATACTAGTACTAGTATAATTTAACTATTATTAATAACTAATACTATTAACAATAAAATTCTTTTTGTACACAATCCTGGTGTGAATAAGTAAATATACTAGTACTACATAACAAAGAAATTAATTGAAATTTACCTTTATTTGTTAAATTAATTTAGCATATTCATAAAGTGTTGTAAATGATGATAATTTGCTTGGAATTAATAAATACTCCCCGTAATATTGATGCCTATTACTTTATCTAATTTTAATATTTATTTCATTGATTGTAAAAACTTGATTTGAGAATGACAGATTTTTTATCTCTACATATCATACAACTCATATAAGTACTTTTTGAGAAATATAGATTTTTTTTATCTCCACATATCATATAACTCATATAAGTACTTTTTGAGAATGATAGATTTTTCATCTCCACATATCATATAACTCATATAAGTATGTGTGCATATTTGGTAAAAAAGTAAAAATGAAAAAATATAGTACTAATATTTATTTAAGTCTTCCTTTAGAAACCATCGCCCTCTTCCCTCTTAGAAAAAGAATAGTAGTACTTATTTATTTTCTTTGTTTTGCAGGTTCAATACATTTTGTCATAATCGATACGTGTCATAATATTCTAACAATAAGATATTACTCCCTCCGTCCGTTATTAAAAGTCTCATTTTTTAGTGACACAAGTTTTAAGAAATGTTAGAGCATCTCCAATAAGCACGGACGTCAAATATCCATCAAATAGCCTTCACACTGCTACATCATCAGCACTACAATTCTCCTGCCACATCAGCTTGCCACATCAACTGGACATCAAATAGCCCTCACATAGCCTTCACACTACCTATCCACATCACTAATAACAATTATATAATTTAATTTACAGTTGTATCAACATACGGAATTTAATTTACGAGACAAATACGGAAAATTCGAATAATAATATTAAAATTTAAAAAGTACATTACTTTAAAAAAAAGTACAATAATATAAAAAAAGTACAAAAATTAAAAAGTACATTAATTTAAAAAAGTAAAACAAAATCACTCATCGCCGCCGTCCTCGTCTCCGTCGTCGCCCAGCGTATGAAAGTAAGGTAGAGAGAGAGTACTCGTTAAAACAAGTGGTGCGAATGAAAATGAGGTTCAACGCGCGTATATATAGTGTTTTCGAAAAAAAAAATTTTTAAATCCGACGCCGGTTTGGCGCCGATCCGGGACGCACAATGGCGCCGGTGAGGATCGGCGTCGGAACCGGCGTCAGCGCGGGAATCGGCATGGCGACGCTGATTTTGACGCCGATTTCGCCCACGCCGGTTCCAATGGTTCGGCGTCAAACCGGCGTGGGCGAAAAATCGGCGTCGCGGTGGTGACGCCGGTTATTGGAGATGCTCTTAAGAAAAGTGAGTGGAAAAAAGTTAGTGAAATATGAGTCTCACTTGTATATATTAGTTTTAAATGAAATGTGAGTGAGATGAGTTAGTGGAATGTGAGACTTATTACCATTTGTGATAAAAGTGAATCGGAACTCCTATTTGCGAACGGACTATAATGGAAAAACGGGACTCCTATTCGCAGACGGAGGAAGTATATGTTTTAGATAATCAAATACGTGAATAAAGACTAAAAATAGGAACCAAAATATAAAGGAATTAACATCCGTCGGAAGACTTAGGACATAGCACATAAGGAATGTGATCAAATGCAAACTCTAAATATTGTACCAACTCCAAACTATGATCTGAACCGTTAAAAAATGTCAACATATAATAAAATAGTAGCAACAGAAATGTCAACACAGTGTCAATGGTTGATGTTGTGTTGACATTTTTTGTTGCTACTATTTTGTCATCTGTTGATATTTTTTAACGATTCAGATCATAGTTTGAAGTTTGTACAATATATGAATTTGCATTTTATGACTACCCTATCACATAAGGTACGCAATCACGATTGAATACCAATTAAAGAACAACAACCACCTTAAATCAAAATAAAACACATTTAAACACCCTCAATTAATATCCACACAATTAAGACAAAACATCCATCTCAATAAACAGAATATTGTTTGTATGTAGGGGCGGACACACGTATAAAGAGGGTAGGGCTGGAGCCGTTACCCAATTTTTTTTGTGTTTTTTTTTCTACTTTCAAAATTTTTAAAATTTTAAAAAATTATGTTAAGCCCTTACCAAAATAGTGCTACCGAAGAATAAATTATTTTGGATGCATAACTGTATGGGGCTGAAAATTAAAGAAAGGAAAAGTTAAAATCTATGGAGGAAATATAACAATGGCATGGAGAAGCATAAGGAAGAAGAAGAGTATTTTTATACATAAATCAATATAAAAGTAAAAGTCACATGGACCCACTTTAAATGCTTTGACAGGTCGTAACTTATAAAAAAGATGTACTCAAAAAGTGTGGTTACTTTTTAAACTTGAACACGTTTTTATTATTAAATTATAGTAAAATGAGTTTACATTTTAATTGGCCAACACCCCACACGTTTTTAAGATTTTAAAAATTAAAAAGAACAGAAGGGTTTCATTTTGAAGGTTACAGAGGCGGCAATACAGAAACAACATTTTGTGAAATTGGGGTTCAAGTCTTTCAAACTTTAGAGAAATTAATATTCAAATTCTTCACAAATTGTGAGGTAAGGAGTTTATTAAAGTTGTTAATTTTATATTATATTTCTTGTTTTTGTAAAATTTTAATAGAATAGTTGCAAGCTAAAAAAAGTTATAACCATGGTTAGTTGCAAGCTAATATTTGTGATTGTCGTATAGAATACGGTTTATATTAGTGGCTGTTGATAGCATCTTTATATCTTATGGTGTTATGTATATAAACTAATATTGTACTTCTCTCGTTATTGCTTAGATTGACCGTAGAGGATGGAACGCTTCTTTAAAAAAAAGCGTCGGGATGAATTTTCTTCTCCAAGTGAACCCATTGTTGAAGCAATGGAAAATCAGCCCCGAAGAGAAGTTGGGGTGAACTTGAATGATATTGTTGGTGATCCGGGAAAACGCAAGCCAATTGAAGAGTTCGATATTTCAATTCGAGATAGAGTACGAAGAGAGTACTTGAATATGGGCCATTGTCAACCAATTGAACATAAGTATGAAAAAAAGAAATATGGTAATCAAGAAAGAAGTTTTCAAAATATTTGGTTTAAAAGGTATACATGGTTAGAGTATAGTGTATCAAAGGATGCAACTTTTTGCTTTTTGTGCTACCTTTTCAAGAAATCAGATAAAGGGGGTCGACAATCAGATGATACTTTTACAAAGACAGGTTGTAGCAACTAGAAAAATGCATCAGAAAGATTCAATTATCATGTTGGAGGCGTGAATAGTTGTCATAATAATGCTAGAATTCAGTTCGAAGCTTTTCAAGATCAAAGGAACAATATGGCAAGTATATTACGCTCAAATACCCGTGAGATGGAAGTTGCATATCGCATTCGGTTGACAGTCTCATTGAATGTGACTCGGTTTCTCTTAAAGCAAGGATTATCTTTTCGTGGACATGATGAGTCAAGTAGTTCTTCAAATCGAGGTAATTTTATTGAGTTGCTTCTATGGTTTAGTGAACTTAACGATGATGTATCCAAAACTTTGTTTGCAAATGCTCCTGCTAACAATCAAATGAATTCACCACGAATTCAAAAGGAATTAGGAAACGCTTGTGCTTCAGAGGTTACACTTGCCATAGTTAATGATATTGGAGATAAAGTTTTCACTCTTTTGGTTGATGAGGCTCGAGACGTTTCAATGAAGGAGCAGATGGGAGTTGTTTTAAGATATGTGAATAACGAAGGATATGTGATTGAGCAATTTATTGGAATCGTGCATGTAACTGACACTTCCTCTCATACTTTGAAATGTGCTATTGATGATTTATTGGTGAAGCATAATTTATCTCTATCTAAAGTGAGAGGGCAAGGATATGATGGAGCTTCTAATATGAGGGGTGAGTTTAATGGATTGAAATCCTTAATATTGCAAGAAAATCCATATGCCATGTATATTCATTGTTTCTCTCATCAACTCCAACTAATTATTGTTGCGGTTGCCAAGGGTATTAGAGTTGTGAAGGATGTTTTTAGCTATGTGACTATATCCCCATGATTGTGAATATGGTCGGGGCATCTTGTAAGAGAAAAAGACCAACTTAGGCAGTTGCAACATGACAAATTAGTTGAACAACTTAATGATGGAGAAGTCATAAGTGGAAGAGGTAAAAATCAAGAAACTAGTTTGGTAAGGCATGGAGATACTCGTTGGGGCTCACATTACTTTACATTGCTTCGTCTATGCTCTATGTGGTCTTCGGTTGAGAAAGTGTTGGAAGTTGTACGTGACGATGCTACTCTCCGTGATAACAGAAGTACCACTGAAGGATTGATTGAAAGGATGGATAACTATGAGTTTGTTTTCACTTTGCATTTGATGAAACATTTATTGGGAATAACCAATGAATTATCCATTGCCTTACAAAAGAAAGATCAAAATATTATTCAAGCCATATCATTGATCCAAAGTGTGAAACATCAGTTGCAAAGTTTTAGAGAGAATGGATGGGAAGACATACATGATCAAGCAACAAAGTTTTGTGAATTGCATAATATTTCACAAGTTGATATGGATGAAATTATACCACGCCGTGGTTATAAGAAGTATGGAGCAGAGTTGATCACGAATTTGCATCATTATCGTGTAGAGATTTTTAATCAGGTACTATATTATTCCTATTCATGTCTTCTATATATATATATATATATATTTATCATAATTTATATTATTGTGGTTGCAATGTCAATGTGGTTGATTTAACTATACAAGAGATGGATAATCAATTTTCTGAAGGTAGCACTGAGTTGCTAGGATGCATATCATGTCTTGATCCAAGAAATTCTTTCTCTCGATTCAATGATGATCAAGTAATCCGTCTTGCTACTTTATATCACGAGGACTTCTCTGCAATTGATTGTTCACGGCTTCCACTTCAACTTAGTAATTTTATTGCTAATGTACGATGTGATCCTTAATTTGCTGCCTTAAGCAACTTAGGAGACGTTGCTACGGAAATGGTCAAAAGTGGTTCACATTTGGTTTTTCCGTTGGTTTATCGGATTATTGAGTTGGCATTGATTTTACCTGTTGCTACTGCTTCTGTTGAGAGAGCATTTTCTGCAATGAAGACCATCAAGACTGACTTGCGAAATCGGATGGGAGATGAGTGGATGAATGATAGTTTGATTGTGTACATTGAGAAGGACCTGTTTTCAACGATTGATAATGAAAAAATCTTGCAACGTTTTCAATCGATGAGAACACGTAGAATTCAGTTGCCATCGCTTTAGACGTAAAACCGCAACTATGACATGTTGTTTTTATTAGATATATTTTGGACTACTTCGTATTAAATATATATGCATTTTATAGTTTTTGCGGTTTTTATATTGTATAATTATATATATATATATTATGTTTGACCGTGAAAAAATATATAGTGAAGTCCAGCCCTTACAGTCAATTTTTTCTGCGTCTGCCCCTGTTTGTATGTTTGCATGACTTCATTTTTTTTATTTTAAAAAAAGATGGAAATTAAATGAATTTGGGAAGGTTTGGTCCAGACTACGAATAGTTATAATTTTATATGGTATGAAAGTATTTATGGACTTGATATAAAAACGCGCATTATGGGAATTGAACCATTAAGTCAACACAAAGGTTAAGTGGGAGAATGTAAGAATATTATATTCTTATATGACCTATGTGTTTATCGGTTTAATTATAAGGATCAAGTTTATATTAAATGATAAGGATTCTAATATTAAAGACGATACCGTGATGGATCGGTTTTGATTAAAGAATTAGAATCGGATGTATTGCTAACCCTCCTCTCTTACCTCTAAAATAAGTGTATTATGATATTATATATCATAATTATATACAAGATGGTTCATTATAATATATATGTATATGTACGAAAGGTTTTATTATATGTGTATATATATATATATAATAAAGTAATGATTGTACATGTGTATTGATATGTGTGACGTGAATTCGGATTATATGGTGCAAATAAAGTTGGTTAAGTGCCAGTAAATTAGGATTAAGGAAGTGATTAATTCCTTTATTAACTTCCATAATTGAAAAGATGTGTCTATTCATTTGTTTAGCAAATTAAAGAGCCACGTCCTTTTGAGGAATGCCGTGGTGATGTCTATATATACAGACACGGTCTTCATTTTTATGATATATGAAAACACATGCATGATGGTAAAATACATGCACTAAAGTTGTGTTGATTTTGCATACATATAGAAAAGGAATACACCGCACGCAAGAATACTTGTATTGCGTATTCACATATATATTTTCGGTCTTGATTCTTTCTCCATTAAAAGAATCGGTAAAGGCTTGAGGTCAAAGAGGGGATAACATCAATCATGGAGAATCCGGTCAACGTGAGGACAAACATCAAATGGTGGATTCAACCTCTACATCAAATGAAGAAAGCATGGATGGAGGTTGGTGATTTTATCTCCACTTTATAGTATAAATGCTATGGTTGAATTAATTCGAATCTAGACATAGATTTCATTATCGAAGTCATTAAAGCATTGAGATATGACTAACAGTTGGTATTAGAGTCAGTCTAGATTTGGTTAATTCACCATTTATGTGATTTCAAAATCGAAATTTGAATGGTTTTGGATTTTTCTATTTTGGTTAATATGCTTCCGCTTGTGTGTTGGGTAATTGTTTTTATGAAATATTAAAATAATATTAGGATATTCTATCCATTAAAAATTTCACTAATTAAATAAAATATAACTTGTTTATCACCAAAGTGGTCTTGTTATATTGCATTTATTTATTGAAATTGATGAATGCCAATTAATTGATCATGATTATAGAGATGCTATAAATGACATAAAAGGTTCATTGATCAATTATTTTATTGTCTATATACCGGGAGATCACCCAAAGGTGGATTATTGTATATAGTTAATAAATACAAAGTGGATTAATCATTTATTCATGTGGCATTTAGTATGAACACCCGAAGGCAACATGCTTATTTGATATACGTTTAATTTTGATTAATTATTAAAGTATATATTTAGCATCGCTGAAAGTACGTGTGCTTAAGTATTACCCAAAGGTTACTTGATTGCATGTTATTTGAAGTTTTATTACTGTTCATGAATATGTGTTAAAGAACTCAAGCACAAATAGATAAGCATGAATAAATGTTGTATCTTTACAAAATTTGTGTGCATGTGCTAACTCTGTCATTAAATTAATGGGCAAAATTATGGAGATTGCACCTAACAGATTCGGCTTACGCTGGGTGTAAAGATATTCGACCATGCCATACTAACAGAAGATGAATCTCAACCATTATGAATGAGAACTCCGTAACTGAAAGCCTAAAATAAGATTTGGGAGCGATCAAACAGGTTGAGCCTTATGAGAATGACGATGGCAGAAAATTTAAAGTCATCTTTGCCCAAGACAGAAATGCAAGGGATCATTGAGAAAATTAAAGAGTGTTCACAATCGGTTTTGGCTGATAAGTCAATTGTAAGAAGCATAATGCATGAGCTTACTACAAAGAAGTTTGACTGGTCTCAGCCAATTACGACCATGTGACAAACATGTCTAACTTGACAGTAAAGTTAACTACCTTGAGAATGGAGGTTCATGAGCAATTCTCGGCCTAATTTATCATAAACTCCTTACATGTTGAATTTAGAAAGCCCCGGGTGAATTATAACACCATTAAAGATAAATGGGACTTTAAAGGCTATGTTTGTTTAAAAGGAAGGGAGATTAAAGAAGATAAATTATCAAGCTGCGAATCTCATAGGTTTTGGAGGTGTTGGCACCAGTTAAGGAAAACTAAGTAGATAGGACAAATGGGAGGATAAATCTTTTCCCTAAGGTCCGAAAAATCGAATCCATAAGGGAAAGAAGTGTTTCTTTCATAAGAAAATAGAACACTTCAGGAAAGATTGTCCTAAAATGAAGGCTTGGTTCGATAAGCAAGTTAAACATAACAGTTTGTTTACTTTAAATTGAACTTTATAGAAATGCCTAATAATACTCGATGGTTAGTTTTTTGGTTCTACAACTCATATGTCTTACATTAAACATGGTTTCAGTTTGATCCAATCTATAAAAAGAGTTGAACATTATTTGTTCATGGAAAACATGATGAACGCATTGAACAGAGGCATTGAGACTTACAGATTGATCTTAGACATCGGATGTCATATAGATCTTAAAGATTGTCTCTATGTGCCTGAATATGCTATAACTCTTGTTTCCATAAGTAGATTGAATAACTTAATTGATCTTAGACATCGGATGTCATATAGATCTTAAAGATTGTCTTTATGTGCCTGAATATGCTATAACTCTTGTTTCCATAAGTAGATTGGATAACTTAAGTTTTAATGTCAAGATTCCATAGTGTTTATCCACATCGTACCGAAATTATTACTATTATGGTAACGGTACATTATTTGATTCACTTAATGGATACAATCTTGATGCAAAGTTTCTGAATCCTTATTTAATATTGAAAGTCGAGGCGTTAAATGTTTTTCGTCAAGTAAAAGTTTGACGTTCTTGTGGCATTAAAGATTAGGTCCTATTTCCAAAGAAAGGATTACGAGGTTGGTAAGTATGAAAGTCTTCCTCAAAATTGGAATTTAGTGTCCTAAATATGTGTATAGATTGCATTAAAGAGAAGCAAACTAAACACATTATAAATAAATCAGCCACGAGAAGCACTCGTCTTATTAAGTTCATACACACTGATATATGCGGTCCTTTTGATACTCCTCTTAGGTTGGTAAGAAATATTTTATCATCTTTATTGCCAGTTACTCACGTTATGGAATAAATGTCTACCGTATGAAAGATCCAAGTCATTTGAATGTCCTAAAGGTATTCATTGATATGGTGGAATGACAATTAGATAGAAAAATTAAAGTTGTGAGATTGGATAAAGATGTTGAGTTTTATGGAAATTTTATGGATGATATCCATGTCCATTTGTAAAGTTACTCAAAGTAGAGGCATTTGTGCACAATATACAAGGTCCGGTACTCCAAAATGGAAAGGTGGAATCGTACCTTGATCATCTCCCTTTATAGTATAGGCTATAGCGGCCCTTTTATTAAGGTTATGATGTGAAAATTGCATATATAGTTGGGTAAATACTTTATGATACAAACCACAGGCTAATAGCCGTAGGTCCGTAACGAAAATGACTTGATAGCTCTTCCACATACGACGTAACCACGTGAAAAATGCTAGTACTCCACTATTCAAATTCGTATTAACAAGAAGCGTGTATGTTCGCTTAAAATACAACGTAATACAATAAATAAATAAAAAATAAAATACTATTCATAATTGACGTTTGATAATTTGTCGCTCTATTTCAATCAAATATATATATATGGTTGAAACAATTCTATTTTTATCAAACACACACAACAGAGACACGTATAGATCGGTTTAAACATAGCACAAAATCTTGTATAATATCTAACGTCTTAATTTTGAAAAGTCGTAATGATTAAACTTGTGGTGCTGTATGAGAAAGAGTAAAAGAGAGAAATTAAAAAATAAAAACAAAAAAATCACGGGAATAATATCCGAATAAACAATCATTTATCAGATGATAAGGCAATAGTTACTCCATGTACTTTTTAAAATTTTTACATAATTTTTTTTTTGTGCTTATTGTCATTTGGTAAACTTAAAAATCAAGGCATATTGTAGATATTTGAAATTCTAAGAACGTTAAAGGTGAATGAGATGAAATAAATATAGTACTCCATACTATAAATATTTAAATAGTAGTACAATTATATGATAAGAGTATACTCTTTATTGGGTTGTAAATCTATTATAGAAAAAAAAATAAAGAATATAAATTCTCTCACTTATAATTGCCATTTCTTTTTTCATCATTTTATAGTACTATTACAAAATAAGAAATAAAGAAAAGTGAAATTATTTTCTTATTCTTTGTTATCAAATTAAAGAGTAAACATTTTACGAAATAGAATTGAAAATCTATAACCGAAAAATACGAAAACAATTTTGGTCATTATTTTGGCTGAAGTATATATAAATTACAGCTGAGCCAAATCAGTAACCGGAATTTCAAATCATGTCACATATCATATGTCTGCTTTGATGGGTGAAAAAAACTTTGGGTGGGCCAAATAATAAGTAGGTATGTGGTTAAATGCATTAAACATTTTGCGCCAATAATTCATTGAGCATTCCA
The DNA here is from genome assembly GCF_004379255.2 of Salvia splendens. Lineage (NCBI taxonomy): Eukaryota > Viridiplantae > Streptophyta > Magnoliopsida > Lamiales > Lamiaceae > Salvia > Salvia splendens. Next base: position 22,080 of record NW_024598735.1, read on the forward strand.
AAAAAAGGACGTCTACTGCAAATATTAGAAGGACAGAGCTCTACACAAATTTGATGTTTATAATTGGGTGCCCTAGATAAATTCACCAAGTCCACTTGTTTCATAGTAGAAGAATTATGTGTATTTTCAAATCATAAACAGTTTGTAAGAAATACTGTAGTATTTACTTCACAAGAGTGCAAACCTTTCATTTTAATTGGCAAAATAAATTTCAGAAAACCTATCACATTTTCGGCACCGTGGAATCCGGGACCAATAAAATTAATTACATAATCGACGAAATTTGTGTCTCTTTTTTTTTCTCTATTTCTTAGATTTTTAAAGGATATGTTTTTATTGGGCCCAATAGATGTACGAAGCAACGAAGGAGGCATTGAGGCAACGTGTCACCAAATCATAAACCGGGCAGTCGCCGTCGGCGTCGAATTTGTCGAGATTAATCACGAGGTCCAAATTTAAATTATATTCTTATATCGTACTGCATTATATCGTAGTATTATAGAGTCTAAATCACTATGAATTATAGTTACTCTATTTAAATTATGAAGTAAAATTTAAGTTATGTTTTATTCTATTATTTGTAAAATTGGATTAATAAATCATTATTTTAAACTTTTTTCAGTTATCCCATATATGTACAAAATGTCCTATTTTAATGGTCTTTAAAATGACATGTTTCATTTAAATAAGTATTTTTTTATGAGTATTTATTTTCTTGACATCACTAAAAGACGATTATTTGTGCATGAGTGAGACAATTAAAAAAATTTGCAACTTTTTAATTTAATATTCCTTCCGTCCCACAAGAATAAACTTAATTGAAAGAGTATCAAAAATTAGAAAGTGTATACTTTTGTATAATTTGGGCATGAGTTTTAATGAACAATGTTAAAGTAAGAGATTAGAAATAAAAAATAGAATACTGTTGGTGGAGAATGGATCATTGAACATTGTTAAAGTAAGAGAGTAGAAATAAAAAATAGAATACTATTGGTGGAGAATGGATCACATGATAAAAGAGTTTTCAAAAATTAGAAATTGCATACTCTTAATTATAAGATGGAGGAAGTATTCTAATTTCGAAGGTTTGATAGATTAGAATTTGATCAAATTTCATGATTTAAACTACTCCATAGAGTAAGAAAAATCTATTTATTTTTTTTAGGTGCGTGCTTGGGAAATTGTAAACGAACTGAAGAGACCACAATCATCGAAGACGAAGGTGATCGTATCGAATTACGTAAACACAGATAATCTAACAGCGGAAACACTAGGCGATTTGATCGTAGAAATGCAATCTACGAATCCAGACATCATCAAACTCGTGATCGACGTCGATTACACCACCCACGTTGCTCCCATTTTTCGCATGCTCACACACTGTCAAGTGCCTCTGATCGCTCGGGCCGTGGGAGAGAGAGGGCTCATCAGCCAACTCCTCGGCCCCAAATACGGCGCATTCATCGTCAACGGCAAAACCGAGCCCGGACTGCCGCCTCTAGCTAGCATTAGACAGATTTACAAACTAGACTGCGTAAACTCCCACACCAAAATATTTGGCTTTGTGTCAAATCCAGTTGGCCATAGCAAAGGCCCCCTCCTCCACAACCCTGCTTTCAGACACACCGGCTTCAACGGCATCTAAGTCCCCCTCTTGGTCGACGACCTTAGCGAATTCTTCCGTGTTTACTCCTGCAACGACTTTGCTGGCTTCAGCGTCGGCTTGCCTCACAAGGAGACCGCCCTCGCCTGCTGCCATGAAGTCGATCCACTAGCTCTGGTACAAGTTGGAAGCAGTATATCAATTTCATTAGTATGAGGCCTTTTGGGAAGTGTCTGTGAGTAGTGGCATTTGATTCTAATTACTTTTTTTCTTTTTAATCTTTTAAGTTGATAGGCGCGGTCAATACTATCATCCGGAGGCCCTCGGACGGGCTGCTCATAGGCTACAACACGGACTGCGAGGCCTCTATAACCGCCATTGAAGATGCGTACAGAGGTAGCAGCGTTAATGGACGTCCGCCAAATGTGTCACCTATCTCTGGGAAGCTGTTTGTCTTGATTGGAGCTGGTGGAGCCGGGAGAGCTATGGTGTTTGGAGCTAGGAGCAGAGGGGCACGCGTCGTCATCTTCAACCGCAATTTTGGTATGACAGCATGGTTTCTTGTTTATGCTTATAATGTATGAGTGCTTGACATCTTTTTCTTTGGACGTGAAGAAAGAGCAAAGGCTCTTGCTGAAGCTGTTTCTGGGAAGCTAAGCCCTACGACGGATTCCGGCCTGAAAAGGGGATGATTCTTGCTAACTCTTCTGCTATTGGGATGGAGCCAAATGAAGACCAAACTTCCATTTCCAAGGTTTTGAAAACTCAATTCTTTTCACATATATTATATGTAGTTTGATGCAATATATATGTGTGGGTGTGACTTATAGGCTTCCCTGGCATCGTACGAGCTAGTTTTTGATGCGGTTTACACTCCACGAAACACTCGGTTATTGCAAGAGGCGGCTGAGGTTGGAGCCATAGTAGTGAGTGGGGTGGAGATGTTCATCAGACAAGCTCTTGGTCAGTTCAAACTCTTCACTCATGGATTAGGTAAACATCTCTGTTTTGGGCACTGCTTTGCTGCTTTTTCATATGATGAATTAAGTATCTATACTACCGTGTTGGTTGTTTGTTTTGGATGATTTCAATTTTCAGCACCAGAGGAATTTATGCGCAAGGTTGTGCTAGAGCATTTCTGACGGCTACTACATTCAACAACAAGAGATTTATGTAAATAAGTTGGAGCAATTCTTGCATTCTGATTGTATTTCCACTTCCTAAATTTGTCTGACTTCAAAGATATGTACCATTTGCATAATCACTCATTTACAATTCGCTTATAACAAACTAAATAAGTAGAGATACTGAACCAACAAATGAAAAGAAAAAGAGTGGTTAGAATCAAATGTCTATTTCTTTCATCAGAGTTGGTCTGGTCACATTCTTTAATGATGCCATCAACAAACTTTGCATCATAAACAATCAAAAATGGGAATGGCATTCAAGTAGTTAGTCCTCATACTCAGTGACAACTGCAAATTAGATATGTTCACTCCATTGCATCGGCTACATCATATCATAGGAAAAATCCATAACTCCAAATCTTTCCTTACTTGTGTCATATTTGCTTATGTGTCTGTTCGAGTCTTATTTGAATTTTAGAAAACTTAGCAAATGTAGAGATGTTAGTACACTTTTCTTAGCTAAGTAAGTTAAGATTTAGAGTACTAAAATTTCGATAACAATAGTCTTGATTTGTTCTAACTCTCCAAATATATTATTATATCATCATATTGGGTTTAAAATATTCTGTAAGTGGGCATTTGGTCTAGTGGTATGATTCTCACTTTCGGTGCGAGAGGTCCCGAGTTTGATTCTGGGAATGCCCCTCAATTTTCTCCACTTTTTTTCACACTGCGATGTTTACCACCTTTGTTAATCTATAACTTGATCTTATGGTGTTATTTAATGTTTGAATCTCTTATCAGTATACACAAAAAAGTAGTATTATATCCAAATTGGAAAGCACTCCACTTTTTTTTCCACACTACGATGTTTACCACCTTTGTTAATCTATAACTTGACCTTATGGTGTTATTTAATGTTTGAATCTCTTATCAGTATACACAAAAAAGTAGTATTATATCCAAATTGGAAAGCACTCCACTTTTTTTTTCACACTACTATGTTTACCACCTTTGTTAATCTATAACTTTACCTTATGGTGTTATTTAATGTTTGAATCTCTTATCAGTATACACAAAAAAGTAGTATTATATCCAAATTGGAAAGCACTCCACTTTTTTTTCACACTACGATGTTTACCACATTTGTTAATCTATAACTTGACCTTATGGTGTTATTTAATGTTTGAATCTCTTATCAGTAGTATACACAAAAAAGTAGTATTATATAAAAATTGGAAAGCAAATTTGTTAATCTATAACTTGACCTTATGGTGTTATTTAATGTTTGAATCTCTTATCAGTAGTATGCACAAAAAAGTAGTATTATATAAAAATAACTTGACCTTATGGTGTTATTTAATGTTTGAATCTCTTATCAGTAGTATACACAAAAAAGTAGTATTATATAAAAATTGGAAAGCAAAATTAAAATTTATGGGGCATTCCGAGAATTGAACTCGGAACCTCTCGCACCCTAAGCGAGAATCATACCACTAGACCAAATGCCCGTTAGGCCCTATTGTAAGTTTACTAAATACTATATGTTTCCTTTAAAGAAGGGATTGTTACCGCTTTCCCCCCAAAACTTGCAGTGCACACTCTAAAGCACAATCATCTTCCCCGGTTTTTTGGCATTTCTAATTCCATCACTTCAAACTTTCCTCGACTGCTCATTTGCCACTCTCTGCTCCTCACTCTAACCCTAACTACTCTAAACCTCACACGTTCCACTGAATCATCGCTGCTATCCATTCCAAATCTTTGAGGTGAACCATTAATGTCCTTGTCGATTTTTAAATGTTTCTTTTAAATTTTTCATGCGATGATTACTAGTGCAATTCCTTTTTTCAGCCTTCACTGCGCTCCGATTTCCCGTTTGTTTGAGCATTTACTCCTTGCTCTTTTTTTCTTTTTTTTTTCTTTTTTTTTTCTGTAACTGTAGATTTTATTCTTTCATTATTTCTAGTACGGTGACGGATACTCATCTTGGCAACGATGACAATAACGGCGTAATCTAAAATCCAGATTAAGAATGATTATATTTTTAAAAAGTATTGTTGAAATGTTGAAATTTATTTTGTGCACACGATTCAGTAAATTTTTCGTTGTCCATGACATCAACGGAAGGTGTTGCTAACTCTGTGTGTTTGAAAATAGGAAAAGGATAAGTTTTATGGTGGAATGTCATTGTACGAGAATACTCTCCCGTTGGAGGACACAGTCGCCCTCGACAGCCCCATTAGAGAATACGGGCTGCAGAGTATTGATATGAACACTCAGGTTTTGGATGGATGTGAATCAGCTCAACAATTGGGTGTTCAGATGAATGATTCCTTTGAGAAAGGCATAGCGCTTGATAGTGATGATGAAGGGGAGAATCGATATAAGGCTGGAAGTTCAGCGAATGAGTGCTGTGGTGCAACTGGAAGGCTTTCTGGCAGGGGTGGTGGTATAGTACTGCTGAGACGACAGCAGGCTCCAGCAGGTAAAATGCTGTTCACCTAGATATTAGAAATGAGGTGATGATTTGAAGCTACAGCATGTTCAGGAAGGAACTCAGCAATTAATTGTTGCACTAAAGAAGGCTTTACATGTTTTACTTGGAGATTCTTGCATTGGAAAAAATATTCTCTAACAAATGTTGTGTTTTTATGTGTCTCAAGCTCTGCTTGGAAGTGTAGTTGACAATTCAATTCGAATTTGCAGCATTCTCTTATGTTGGTTCTTTGATTTAACTTTGGTTCTCTCTTTGCCCCAGATTATTTCCGGAGGCTTAACAAGGTTAAGAAGCATGTGTTAGGTCGTCTTGATTCAGATATAAGTGGAAGGAGTGATGAAGAAACTGCTGCTGAGAGGATTGGTCCCGTAATGATTATAGATTTCAAGAACATCATGTGGCTGTGGAGAGGGTCTTCGCCAGTTCATCAGAGCAAAAGCTAGTTCCAATGAAACCAGTAAATACAGAGGAAAAATTACTCAAGGTAACGTTGTCCCCAAAAGAGTCCAAGTACATGGATGTGGGGAAGGATACAAATTATGACAGTAAGCGCGCGGAGTTGAATGCATCTTCACAAGTTTCAGAGTCACGAGATAAGGCCCTGCGGTTTGTAGAAAACTACCTTTCAGTTTGTGATTTGGGCTCACAGAAACACATCCCAAGTAGAAAGACAGACATGATTAAATCACCTCCTTGTTTGAGAGTAAAAGGTGCTCAAAGCTTGGCTAGGAGACTAACTCTTGAATCAACTGCTAGCAAGTTAGCAACTTTTGACTGGGCTGATAAGCATATTGATGAGACTGAGTACGCCTCACCAAGACTGGGTGAGGATTCAGCCTTTGAATATATAGGCGACAAACCCGGTTCCATAACTGTTAATCAAGATTCTACCAATGTTAAGTTGCAAAATGAGATCTCCAATCTTCAGTCAGGAGAGAAGTTGCCTGAAAATATGTCAATTCCAAATAATTTAGATACAGTTTGGTTGAGCTCCCACGAGTCAGAAAAAGTAGGATCAAATCCTGGAATGTTCATTGCACCTGATTCCATGGAGTTGGATGAGCAGCTTGATGCTGAAATATCAAGGCAGAATGCGGAGAATGTGGATCAATTAAGGCTTACACCAGATGAGTTATGCATTGGTCTGGACACTCAAATGGCTGCTGAAGCTATGCAAGAATTAGTACATGCAAGTCCTCCAAGGGTTGATGCTTGTGTCACTCATCAAGGTTCGAACAACCCACTTTTGAACTCTTCTAATGTGTTAAATAATGAGAGTAAATCAAATGGGGCCAGTGTCAAAGTGGCTTTTGTAGATTGGATATGCAAAGAGAAACGCTCAAAAACTATGAAAAATTCTTTTTTCCACGACAGAACTTCATGTAGGGTGGCTGCAAAACGAGATAAGAACCAGCTGAAAACTGTTTCTCGACCTCGGGTACGCAAAAGTTTGACGACCAAGAAATTGATGTCTGAGGAGCTCTTCAATGACAGTACAAAAATGACAATAAATGGAAAAACTGCAGCACCTTCGAGAATCACTCTGCAGCAAGAGGAATATGGAATTGCTGAAAAATGTAGCTTTAAAGAGTTTCAGAAACTTAATCGTGCATGTAGCAGGCGTCCAAATGAGACTGCTGATGCTATCAAGTATGACCCCCCTGCGAAAGGAAAAAAGATAAGCAGTAGCTTTCGCAAAGGTTCACAAAAAAGAGATGTAAGTCGGACCTGCCTGAAGTCAAATTCTGGTTCATCTCTTGAAGTGGTTACAGGCACTGCAAAAGACAAAGAAAACTCTTATCCGGATGTGGCTAATACAACTCTCTCACGGTCAAACCCATGGGTCTATCCAAAGGGGAAAAGAACACGTGTGTTCACACCGCACCATACAGTTAGCTTAAGAAACCAAAGTTTTGCATTTTCCTCATCTGATATTAATCTGAAAAAGCTAGCTGTAGAGGAAACAGTAGGCAGGGTGGCAAAGCTTATAGTCCAGAAGAGGCGGCAGAAAGTGTCATTAGGGAGGGAACATGCAGGAAGTTCTATAAAGTTGGCTATTGATGTAAGTTCACCTGTTACTGATAGTGCAGTTCCAGGGAGAGAAGTAAAGATTCCTGTTGAATCTGATTCCAATAAACCAGTAAAGCATAATGAAACTGCAAATGATGCCTTAGTTCACATGAAAGTAGACTTATTGTCAAAGGGGCAATCAGCCAAAAGAAAACGATTATCATTGAGCCCTCTTTCAAGATCTCCCCTAATGAAAGAGCTTACGAGATTGGGTTACCCTGATTCAATGCCTGATTTTCTGCCAAAAGATTCAAGAAGAAGAAGAGCTACAGAGAAAGTTTGTGTTTTGTTCAGCCAGAACTTGGACACAAGCAAACTTAAGCAGCAGAAAAGGGTACTTTCTAGTTTCTACTACACAATCAACAGTCAATTGTTTATATAACCTGGTATTGTTGTTGTTATGAGTTCCATATTTACTAATATATTCATTAATACAGATTGTAACACGATTGGGATTTTCAATCGCATCATGTTCCTCTGATGCAACACATTTTGTAGCTGATAGATTTGTACGGACAAGGAATATGTTGGAAGCCATTAGTCTTGGCAAACATGTGGTGACACATTTATGGCTTGAGAGCTGCGAACAAGCTGGCTATAATGTTGACGAAAAGAGTTACATCCTCAGAGATGAGAAAAAGGAGAAAGAATTTGGTTTCAACATGCCTGTTACACTCATGCGTGCCAGTAAGCAACCACTTTTGAAGGTGATGCATCAATTACATTTTGAAAGAAGCATTACAGTGAAAATGTGTGCTTTATGAATTTTCTTCCATTGATTTACAGGGCCGCAGAGTCTTGATCACCCCAATGTGAAACCTGGTCTAGATGTTATAAACAGCTTGGTCAAGGCAGTTCAGGGAGAGGTAAGGGCTGTCACTACAAAATTCGTCAAGTTGCTATGTTACATCCCATAAGATGGGGCATTCTAAAATCAAACGAATTATATTTAGGTCATGAACTACACAACCTAAAATTATGGGTTAGAGTGGACCAGGCAGAATATTTCTATCGTTTCTGGTGACTCAAATCTAAAATCACAGTTTTATTAATGTTCCTCAGGTGGTCCAAAGAATACTGAAAGCCAAACAGGATCAGCTGATTCACAATGATGTATTAATCCTCTCCTCTGTAGAAGATTATACAATTTGCTTACAATATCTCCACAAAGGTACCAATCCTGGCTAAGTCTCTTTTTACCATTTTGGCTTATTTACCTTTTGATTGATGTACTTGTTCCTGGATGCTACAGCAATCACATAACATTGATCTTCAAATTTCGAAATGCAGGAGCTTCCATCTATGACTCAGAGCTTTTGCTGAATGGTATTGTAACCCAGGAACTGCAATATGAGAGGTCAGTAAAGTTAATACAGTAATATGTCCAAGAATTTGATACTCATTTTGTTTTATCAAGACATGCACTGACTTCAACTATCATGATTCAATGCATCTATAAGTTTCCATGTTGTTGTGTTGATTTTTGGTTTTCACATACTCCTTTCTTTGTACAGATATAGACTTTTCAAAGATCGGAAGGAGAATGGCCATTGATCTCTGTAATCATTAAGGGCAAATGGTGATCATGTATTATAGTAATATGTAAATGGCAATATATCCCAACTCATATGCCTGAATCCACAGGAGGATCTGATGTGTACCTCTTTTCATGCTTATTAATGGCTAGTTTTCAGTGTTCAATTTTGTGATTATTAAAAAAAATTTAACTGACTGAATTATTAATTAAGAATTTTTTTTGGTCAAAATTTTAGGATTTCCCTTTTTCTTTTTAGTTTATACGGAGTGATATTTAGTTATGTTTTATGAGGTGATCTGCATTTTCCCAGTGTTTACTAAGTAGAATAACATTCAATTTATACACTGATCAATTGTTGATGGTTATTGACTTATTTCTGTACAGAGGTCAAAATCTCAAAACGATACCAATTTTTTTATTAAAATAGAAATATATTTTTTGGCGAGGGGCCTTATTTCCTGCATTACAACGACCTGATATGGTCCACCCACATGTTCTACTGCTTTATTTTATTATCATTTTTCAAATATTTAATCAAGGATATCACGCCTACTACATTATCAATTAATGTATTAATTGGCTTCAATTTGAACTTCTAAAATGATTACAAGTTTATATCAGTGATATGTACATGAGTTAATAATTGTATCCCAACATATATGAAATACAAATTAATTTATACTACTCCGAAGTAGGATAATTTAGAGAAAATTATTGTACATGAGTACTATATATAATTTTTTTCGCTTGACAATTTATTGTACACTATTATTACACTTTTCCCACCGAAGTAGGATAACTTAGACAAAATTATTTGGAGATGTACATTTTGCAGACGCCATGTTATCCGCAAAAATATTGTAGATAAAATTAGGAGTCAAATCGTCAAAAAAAAATTTGGACACGTTCAATTTCACCACTTCTAATATAGTGGTAAAACAAAAGTTTTTTAAGTTCCTAAATCGGTGGCTGAATTTAAAGTTAGTGTGTAAAATCAGAACATGACAAAAGTTGTATTTACAGATAAATACATCTAAGACTCGTTTGTTTATTATGAAAGTAATGTTGTTGGGATTATGATTTTTCAGAATATGACTATAAGGAATATAATTCTTATAAATTACGTATCTTATAAATATTAAGAATTTTTTTGGATTTTGAACTTATATGGAACAATTAAATAAAATTAAGCAATAGATATAATAATTGAATTAACTAGTTGATGTAATAATTGAAGTAAAAATTTTTGAATTAATATATTAATAATGTAATCTATAATTTTAAAATTATATTAAGATTTACTAAATAAGTTACTATCAAGAATATAATTATAATAATTTCATTAAAAATTAATAAGTTATTAATTGATACCATAATAACAATTATAATTATACGAATATTTATTAAACTTACATTAAGACTTTCTTAATTACTAGTTATTAGTTTATAGCAAAAAAATGAATAATAATTTGTATTGTTTTCATAATAATTCATAATTTAAATAATCACATTAAAATTATCTTAAAATTTTAATTAATAACATAATAAAAGAAATAATTAATAATAAACTATTAATATTAAAACTATAGTTATAGTAATTTTTTAATATTATTACTATTATTATAATTAGGTATGAATAGTAATTTTAATATTAAAATTAATCTTAATATAGTTGTATAAAGTAATAAAAACTATGCTTCGTATAAAATAGTACAGTACTTAATTATACGAGAATCTTACATTTAGGAAAAGAATATCTAAGAAAAAGTTAGACTAAGGCTCTGTTTGGTACACGGAATTGGAATTGAATTGGAATTAGAATTCTATGGAATTGAATTGAAAGAAACTGAATTCTAATTCAATTCCAAATCATTTGTTTGGTGAAGTGAAATAATTAATATGAAATTGAATTTGAATAATTTGTGCACACACTCTGTACACACACTATACATAAAATACACACTCACACACACTTCACACAAAATACACATACTATACACACAAAATACACACACTACACACATTTCACACACTACATAAATTTCACACATTTCACACACTTCACAAATTTCACACATTTCCCGCACTACACATATTTCACGCACTACACACACTACATACATTTCACACACAAAACACACATTTCACACACTACACAAATTTCACACATTTCACACACTTCACGCACTACACAAATTTCACACTACACAAATTTCACACATTTCCCGCATTACACACACTACACAAATTTCACACACTATCACACTTTACACATATTTTACACATTTCAAGCATCCGATTTTTGATTTTTTTTTCAGTTTTAGATTTTTTTTCCCAATCTGAATCAAAAAAAGGAAATTTTCCAAAAGTTTAAAATGAACGAAATTTGAAATTTTGTTTTGTGAATAGTGTGTGTTTTGGGTATAGTGTGCGTAGTGTATGTATTTTTGTGTAAAATTTGTGTCGTGTGTGTATTTTGTGTGTAATGTGTGTAGTATGTGTATTTTGGGTATAGTGTATGTAGCGTGTGTATTTTGGGTATAGTGTATGTAGCGTGTGTATTTTGTGTAGTGTGTGTATAGTGTGAAATGTGTGAAATTTGTGAAATTTGTGTAGTGTGAAATGTCTGTAGCGTGTGAAATTTGTTTAGTTTGTGTAGCGTGTGAAATGTGTGTAGTGTGTGAAATGTGTAGTGTATTTAATGTTTGAAATGTGTGTAGTGTGTGAAAGTGTGTAGTGTGTGAAACGTGTGTGATGCGTAATGTGTGAAATTTGTGTAGTGTGTGAAATTTGTGTAATGCGGGAAATGTGTGAAATTTGTGTAGTGTGTGAAATGTGTGTAGTGTGTGAAATTTGTGCCGTGTGTGAAATGTGTGTAGTGTGTGAAATGTATGTAATTTGTGAAGTGTGTGAAATTTGTGTAGTGAGTGAAATTTGTGTAGTGTGTGTAGTGTGTGAATTGCATGTAGTGTGTGTTGTGTGAAACGAGTGAAGTGTGTGTGTGTGTGTGAAATGTGTGTAGTGGGTAGTGAAGCTATCTAATTTTGACTATTTATAATTCAAATTTTCTACTTTTGATATGGAATTCAAATCATGAAATTGTAAATTTTGAAATTATAATTCAATTCCAATTATATATATTTTTGTGATACCAAACAATGGAAATGGAGTTGGAGCCTTCAATTCCAATTCTATAGCTCCAATTCCATGTTTCCGAACGCACCCTAACAGAATTTGGTAAATTTCTTTAAATGACATTTTCTGAAAACAAGGACGCAAAATCGTTTTGAATTACACAATTTAGGGCATGTTTGATAGCCCAGAAAATCAAAGAAACAAGCCCATTTACTTGTTTTTTCCATGCTTTGATACACTTTCAACTTTTGTAAGAAAGCCCGCAAAATACGTCGGCCCGACAAGGGCCCAAGAGTGTATACCAACTTATCTCTGGAAACTTATCTCCCTTTCAACCGTAGTTTATTTTCCACTCCATCAAGAAATAAAATTGCCTTCCAAAATTAGCCCTCCTTGACTTTGATGCTCACGCTCAAACTCTTTCTTCCATCTTCTTTCTCTCTTTCTCATTTGGGCAGATTCACAGCAAACATCACACGATTTCTTTCGAACACCACACGATTTTCTCTTCCCGTCAATCCATCTTCTCTTCCTGTTTTCTCTCAGATTTTCGAACACCACACGATTGTAACAAATCAATTTCTTTTTTTACGCGAATTTATCTCATTAAAATTGGCCTCTTGTTTTGTGCAGCCCTATTTGGAAGAATTACACACAATCGAAGGATTCTTCTTCGTTGAAGAACTCTATTTCGGTCCATTGGTGAATTATAGCCACTGCATGTAAACCCTAATTTCATGACTTCAATTTGTGATTTCTCCAAATACAGTCCGTCCAGGCACGACATTCATTATAAAATGGTCAAACCATTATGTTTTGTATTTTCTTATTCTTTCTGGTTTTGGTTTGTTAATTGGCAGAGATTTATTTTAGCAGTACTTGGGTTTTTTGGCATGAATTGAGTTTGGGTAATTTAATTGGCAGGCATTTCCAAGTGTTGTGTTGCTTTATAATTATGAGTGAAAGTTCATTGTCCGACGAAGAAATCGTCTTGCTTATTGAAGACATACTACAAAAGCACAACACACGGACCGTGATCATTATCCGTGAATTCTTGAAACTGACTAATGGTTCTAAGTGGATTAAAAAGAACCAGGCACAGCGTTTATTTCGCCGTCTGACCCGCATACCTACCCAGGTCAATCGTCTTACTAGATTGACAGGTGTTAGTGATAGGGACTGCATAAATAATCTACGTATGGACCGAAATTGTTTCGGGAGACTATGTATTCTTCTTAGAGAAGGAGCTGGGTTGGTAGATGGATCATTTGTTAAAGTAGAGGAACAAGTGGCTTTATTTTTATGTGTTTTATCACATCACAAAAAGAACCGGGTGGTTAGTTTTGATTTTTAAGGTCTGGTCAAACAGTTTCATACTATGTCCATGTTGTCCTCCGAGCCATCATACTGGTGCATAAAATGTTTATAGCTAAGCCAACTTTGGTACCTGACAACAGTGTTGACCCTAGGTGGAAGTGGTTTAAGGTAAATTGTCTAAGATTTACTCACATGAATCGGATTATATAGATTTTTCGTGGAAACTTGGTATGTAGTGTTTATTGATAAATATATATGTGTTAACTTGTAGGGTTGCTTAGGTGCGTTAGATGGGACATATATTAACGTCCGAGTTCCATTGGCTGATAAGCCAAGATATCGAACTAGGAAAGGGCAAATAGCCACAAATACCTTGGCAGCGTGCACGAGGGACATGTGTTTTGTATATGTTTTACCGGGTTGGGAGGGATCCGCAGGTGATGCACGTATCCTACGAGATGCAATTTCTCGTCCATTTGGTATTAAAGTCCCCAAAGGTAATCTATGTGTCTGTCGTCTAGGCTAATAGTCTTTTGTATAATGTTAAGCTCTAAATTCCATCAGCGTAAATCATAACAACAATGGATTATGATGTACCTGTAGGTAATTATTATGTGTGACAACAGGTATGCAAATAGTGAAGGTTTTTGACACCCTACAAAGGAGTTCGATATCATCTGCAGAAATGGGGTCCGGACACTGAGAGGCCCAAGAATCCTCGTGAAATGTTCAATATGCGACATACGAGTGCAAGGAACATTATTGAACTGGCTTTCGCTGTTCTTAAGATGCGTTGGAGTATTCTACGTAGTGCATCTTACTATCCAATCGAAACACAAATTATGTTGATAATGGCTTGTTTTCTTCTACATAATTACATAAGGGGGGAGATGGCAGTGGATCCTATTGAACAGTTAGTTGACACTAACATGGTGGACAATGAAATGTTTGCTGAGCAAGATGATACTGAGTATGTAGAATTTATTGATCCTACAATCGATTGGAATAACAAACGGGATCAAATGACAGCTGACATGTGGATGCGTGTGAGTATCGTGCGTCTTGATTTTTGAACATTTTAAGTCATACTGTGTACTCGCATACTATCTGCATTTTGTCTAAGATTGGTTATGTGAACAAATAACGATGTTAACATTTTATTGTGCTTCTTTGTTCTCAGAATGAAGGGCCATGATATAGTCGACCATGAGTCCGCACCACAATGTCATTGTGGGAATGGAAAGATGATTGTTCGCTGTGGAGGAAAGTTTGCCAATAATCCTGGTCGGTTTTACTACAAATGTCCAGTTAACGGGAAGCATTTTCAATCTTTCATATGGTGCGATGAATACCAAAATTACTCTTCAACTTCCGAAGATCAAGTTTTTATGCGTCAAGCATCAACAACGAGTGAGAAGCCCACATCTGAAGCAATATCAGCCGTTCCCACCCGAGCACTCACTTTATCAGAATTTGAGACATGTGTTGTTGTAGTTTTTATGAGCATGGTTCTTGTACTTCTGGTGTAATTATTGGTAAATTGTTGTAGGCTTGTAGGCATTCCACTGTGTTGCTGCCAAACTATTCACATCTTTGATGTTGGGGCATACACTATTGACCTCTATTTGGATCTCTCTTGACTATATATCTGTTATATTAGTTTGTAATTTATGTCTTAACTTTTTATTTGCCTTTATGTGTGGTTAGAAAACTGATTTGACTCTATTATGATCTTGTGAGGTGAATCTTCTGAATTGTCATAGCCTCCTTCAGCTTCACGTGAAAGTGAACATACTTGAATTAAAGGCTTATTTATTTATTATAAACCATGAGAACTATTCAAGTGAGAGTAATTAAAAAAATAAAAAATATAATATGAGTAAAAGTTTCCAGTTTTAAAATAAGACTATTTTTTGGAGATGGAGTATCATTTATCATTTGAAACTATCATTTTGTCCACTCAAACTATCATTTTATGATGCAAAAGTATCATTTTATCCAACCAAAGAACTCAAACAATCATTTTATCATATAAAGGTATCATTTCTCCATTTGAAACTATCATTTTGTCCCCTCAAACTATCATTTTATGATGTAAAAGTATCATTTTATCATCCAAAAATCTAAAACTATCATTATTAAACAAAAGTATCATTTTATCCATTTGAAACTATCATTTTTATCCCCTCAAAGTATCATTTATGATGCAAAAGTATCATTTATCATTTGAAACTATCATTTTATCCCCTCAAAGTATCATTTTATGATGCAAAAGTATCATTTTATCATAAAAAAATCTAAAACTATCATTATTAAACAAAAGTATCATTTATCCATTTGAAACTATCATTTTATCCCTCAAAGTATCATTTTATGATGCAAAAGTATCATTTTATCATAAAAAAATCTAAGACTATCATTATTAAACAAAGTATCATTTTCTCATTTGAAACTATCATTTTATCCCCTCAAAGTATCATTTTATGATGCAAAAGTATCATTTTATCATAAAAAAAATCTAAAACTATCACTATTAAACAAAAGTATCATTTTATCCATTTGAAAACTATCATTTTATCCCGTCAAAGTATCATTTTATGATGCAAAAGTATCATTTTATCATCCCCCAAAAATCTAAACAACTATCATTATGAAACAAAAACATATCATTTTATCATTGAAACTATCATTTTATCCCCTCAAACTATCATTTTATGATGCAAAAGTATCATTTTATCATAAAAAAATCTAAAAAACTATCATTATTAAACAAAAGTATCATTTTATCCATTTGAAAAGTATCATTTTGTCCCCACGAACTATCATTTTATGATGCAAAAGTATCATTTTATCATCCAAAAATCTAAAACTATCATTATTAAACAAAAGTATCATTTTATCCATTTGAAACTATCATTTTATCCCCTCAAGTATCATTTTATGATGCAAAAGTATCATTTTAAATCATTTGACAACCTATCATTTTAATCCCATCAAAGTATCATTTTATAATGCAAAAGTATCATTTT
>NW_024598736.1:0-43867 GCF_004379255.2 Salvia splendens
ATTTATTTGTTCCCTCATATTCATATTTTATTTTCTAAGTTATGAATATATTCTCCAGAAAATACCAAACAAATTCCTTGTTGTGAACATGGAATTTTCGAAAATTCCTTATTATTTTCCAGCCATGATTTTTCGAAAATGGCTCTTCATAATTGTGGGATTTTTATTCTTTGGCCCATATATTTAGTTCCCCCACAATTTATTTATTTAATTCATGGATTTTAACCTAAACTATAAATATTAAAGCTAAAACCCTAGCCCCCATTCCCTCAAAAAAAAAAAAATCGCCCCACTCTCTCTTCTCTCCTCTCCCTCACGGTTTCTCTCCTCTCCCACTCTCCCATCTCCAAAAATCCTCCATCCACCATTGTTCTTGCAACCATTGAAGTTACCTTCAAGAATCTCCGACGAATCGCCTTGTTCTTCGCTTCTACCGATTGGTTTTTGTCAAGGGAAGGTATATTTGCTCACTCTTTCTTCTCCTTCTCTTTTGAACCATGTTTTGAGTCCTACATGCATGTAGAGAGTGTAGTTTGATAGATCGCAAGTTTTAACGGGAGGGAATTGTGTGTTCGTAAGAACTTGTTTGATTTTTGCTTTGTTGATTGAAATCATGGGTGTTGGATCGAAATATTTGTGATTGATATGTGTTTGTATGCAAATATGTGTTTTAGGAATGTGTAAGCATGATGATGTGTTTTCGAGCATGAAGAATCGGTGTTTTCGTTGTGGAGATTTAAAAACCCTATTTTCGAATCTGAACCAGAATTCTGTGATGCTCGACCAGTGACTTATGATCTGTAGTCGACCCATCAATGAACGAATTTTGGTACGACATTTTTACTGAGTAAACTTCAAGATGTTTTCTGTGTCTCGTGTTAATTTCAGCCTGTTTTATCGAAAAATGAATTTTTAATAAATTTTTGAAGTCGACTGCGCAAATCTGCCAGAAAACGTGAGTTCTCGCCATGAATGTTTCGTTTTCTGTTTGACTGACCAAATGAACTCCGATTGATGTAATTCTTGAACTATATGAAAATTTGAAGTGTCTTCTGTCTTTTGTCAAATTTTCAGCCTTTTTGGGCGTCGTATGAATTTATGGTGAATTTTTCAAATGAACTGCGCAATACTGTCAGAAATTGTATGTTCTGACCAGAGAGTTCAATATGTGATATGACTGACTAAATGACGTGATTTCGATATGAAAATTTTCATGGATTAACTTGAATGTGTCTTCTGTATCGTGACCAAAATTTAGCATGTTTTGAGGTCGGGTGAATTTAAAGTGATTTTTACAAAACGGTCGCGCATTTCTGCCAGTTTTCTGCCTTGATTAAATGACACTTAGTTTCAAGTTTAAAAGTGTTATATGATGCATGTATGTGCAAGGGACGTGTTTAAATGTTGAAATCACTTGCGATAAGTTGAAATGTGTTACGTATGTTTTATACCCTTGTGATGTATGTTGGGTTTTGGGATTGAGGAGAACGATGAGAGAGAATCGACTTAGGACATGCATAGTGATATGTTGTTGTGTGAGACTGACTTGTGTTGTCGTTGGCAAGGGTATTGTGTTTTCGTGAACTCAAGGATCGCTAAGTTGGGTTGTGATTTTTTCTAAAAGAACGAGGTGGGCTTTCTTTCAAACCTCTTACTTTTCTGAAAATATTATGTGGAGATATAAGGGTGGTTAACTGTTATGTCATGCCATGGACTGTTTTGTTATGAGATTGTGTGCCTGATGCCTAGTTCGTATGAGTTTACTCCGTTAGGCTATATGGCTGTATATGTGAAACGAATTCGGGTCCGAGTAGGGCCGTAAACCCTATCGGGCTGTGTACACTGGTGGGATCGTGAGCCGTCCTTGCAAGTCGGCCGGTCTCGTGGGCGAATGTGTGGCCACACTTTCGTCGCACTGTGATTGTGATTGTTGGATTGATGTGAAAAGTGGGAGATTATTTGACTGGCCAGTCTATGAAACTTTTTGTGTTCTCGTGATATTTTCTTTACTGCGTATAAACTCGAGATCACTGGTATGGATGACATAACTTGATAATATTTTCGGCATGAGCCCATTGAGTACAACAAGTACTCAGCCCTGCAATTTCTTTTTAAAATTTTGCAGGTTGAGCGGGATGTTGCGGTGGATGTTGAGCTGGCTAGAGAACTTAGGATACGTTGTGTCGTCATACATAGGCGTGATCCTTGACTCTCCTTGAACCCTTTTATCCGCTGCTATGTTTTAATTTATGTCTTAAGATCTTAAGCTTTTCGTTTTGGTGTTGGAACATGTATGGTGGTGTTAGGTTTTAAACGTGCATCTACGTTGTCTTTTGAAAATGGTTTTCTCTGAGATTTAAGTTTAATGCGTGTTTTACTTAAACTTTTAATTGATGTATTTCTTAAGTCTAACTTTTCCGTTGTCTTTTTTTTAAAAGTATTCTTTTATCTTATGTCCTTTCAAAAAAATAATAACGTTAAAATCTTTAAACTAAGTTGTTTTCCTTTCTTCAAAATTAATTAAGTTTTTTTTTTAAATTGAAATCCATGCATGTCGGTCACGATCGCCGCGTTTGTGGTACCCCTTGTATGGGCGGTCGTGACAACACATCACTCTTATTTTTGATTTTACTTCACTCTTATTCTGATTTTATTCGCTCTTCTTTACAAAACACATCACTCTTATTCTGTTTTTACTTCGCTCTTGTTTACAAAACACATCACTCTTATTCTGATTTCACTTCTCTCTTGTTTACAAAACAAATCATTATTATTCTGAATTTACTTCACTCTTGTTCACAAAACACATCACTCTTATTCTGATTTTACTTCACTCTTGTTCACAAAATTCATCACTCTTACTCTGATTTTACTTCACTCTTGTTCACAAAACATATCACTCTTATTCTGATTTTACTTCACTCTTGTTTACAAAACACATCACTCTTATTTTAATTTTACTTCACTCTTGTTTACAAAACACATCACATCAAACTTATTATGATTTTACTTCACTGTTGATTACAAAACACATCGCTCTTAGCATGATTTTACTTCACTGTTGTTTACAAAACACGTCACTATTATTCTGATTTTACATCACTCTTGTTCACAAAACACATCACTCTTATTCTGATTTTATTTCAATCTTGTTCACAAAACACAATACTCTTACTCTGATTTTACTTCACCCTTGTTTACAAAACACATCACTATTATTCTGATTTTATTTCACTCTTATTTACAAAACACATCACTCTTATTTTGATTTTACTTCACTCTTGTTTACAAAACACATCACTCTTATTATGATTTTACTTCACCGTTGATTACAAAACACATCACTCTTACCATGATTTTACTTCACTGTTGTTTACAAAACACGACACTATTATTCTGATTTTACATCACTCTTGTTCACAAAACACATCACTCTTATTCTGATTTGACTTCAATCTTGTTTACAAAACACATCACTCTTATTTTGATTTTACTTCACTCTTGTTTACAAAACACATCAATCTTATTATGATTTTACTTCACTCTTGTTCTCAAAACACATCACTCTTATTCTGATTTTACTTCACTCTTGTTCACAAAACATATCACTCTTATTCTGATTTTACTTCACTCTTGTTTACAAAACACATCACTCTTATTTTGATTTTACTTCACTCTTGTTTACAAAACACATCACTCTTATTCTGATTTTACTTCACTCTTGTTTACAAAACACATCACTCTTATTATGATTTTACTTCACTGTTGATTACAAAACACATCGCTCTTAGCATGATTTTACTTCACTGTTGTTTACAAAACACGTCACTATTATTCTGATTTTACATCACTCTTGTTCACAAAACACATCACTCTTATTCTGATTTTATTTCAATCTTGTTCACAAAACACATCACCCTTATTCTGATTTTACTTCACTCTTGTTCACAAAACACATCACTCTTATTCTGAATTTACTTCACTCTTGTTCACAAAACACATCACTCTTATTTTGATTTTACTTCACTCTTGTTTACAAAACACATCACTCTTATTATGATTTTACTTCACCGTTGATTACAAAACACATCACTCTTACCATGATTTTACTTCACTGTTATTTACAAAACACGTCACTATTATTCTGATTTTACATCACTCTTGTTCACAAAACACATCACTCTTATTCTGATTTGACTTCAATCTTGTTCACAAAACACATCACTCTTATTCTGAATTTACTTCACTCTTGTTCACAAAACACATCAATCTTATTCTGATTTTACATCACTCTTGTTCACAAAACACATCACTCTTATTCTGATTTTACTTCACTCTTGTTCACAAAACATATCACTCTTATTCTGATTTTACTTCACTCTTGTTTACAAAACACATCACTCTTATTTTGATTTTACTTCACTCTTGTTTACAAAACACATCACTCTTATTATGATTTTACTTCACCGTTGATTACAAAACACATCACTCTTACCATGATTTTACTTCACTGTTGTTTACAAAACACGTCACTATTATTCTGATTTTACATCACTCTTGTTCACAAAACACATCACTCTTATTCTGATTTGACTTCAATCTTGTTCACAAAACACATCACTCTTATTCTGAATTTACTTCACTCTTGTTCACAAAACACATCACTCTTATTCTTATTTTACTTCACTCTTGTTCACAAAATACATCACTCTTATTCTGATTTTACTTCACTCTTGTTCACAAAACATATCACTCTTATTCTGATTTTACTTCACTCTTGTTTACAAAACACATCACTCTTATTTTGATTTTACTTCACTCTTGTTTACAAAACACATCACTCTTATTATGATTTTACTTCACTGTTGATTACAAAACACATCACTCTTAGCATGATTTTACTTCACTGTTGTTTACAAAACACGTCACTATTATTCTGATTTTACATCACTCTTGTTCACAAAACACATCACTCTTATTCTGATTTTATTTCAATCTTGTTCACAAAACACATCACTCTTACTCTGATTTTACTTCACTCTTGTTTACAAAACACATCACTATTATTCTGATTTTATTTCACTCTTGTTTACAAAACACATCACTCTTATTTTGATTTTACTTCACTCTTGTTTACAAAACACATCACTCTTATTATGATTTTACTTCACCGTTGATTACAAAACACATCACTCTTACCATGATTTATTTCACTGTTATTTACAAAACACGTCACTATTATTCTAATTTTACATCACTCTTGTTCACAAAACACATCACTCTTATTCTGATTTGACTTTAATCTTGTTCACAAAACACATCACTCTTATTCTGAATTTACTTCACTCTTGTTCACAAAACACATCAATCTTATTCTGATTTTACTTCACTCTTGTTCACAAAACACATCACTCTTATTCTGATTTTACTTCACTCTTGTTCACAAAACATATCACTCTTATTCTGATTTTACTTCACTCTTGTTTACAAAACACATCACTCTTATTTTGATTTTACTTCACTCTTGTTTACAAAACACATCACTCTTATTATGATTTTACTTCACCGTTGATTACAAAACACATCACTCTTACCATGATTTTACTTCACTGTTGTTTACAAAACACGTCACTATTATTCTGATTTTACATCACTCTTGTTCACAAAACACATCACTCTTATTCTGATTTGACTTCAATCTTGTTCACAAAACACATCACTCTTATTCTGAATTTACTTCACTCTTGTTCACAAAACACATCAATCTTATTCTGATTTTACTTCACTCTTGTTCACAAAACACATCACTCTTATTCTGATTTTACTTCACTCTTGTTCACAAAACATATCACTCTTATTCTGATTTTACTTCACTCTTGTTTACAAAACACATCACTCTTATTTTGATTTTACTTCACTCTTGTTTACAAAACACATCACTCTTATTATGATTTTACTTCACCGTTGATTACAAAACACATCACTCTTACCATGATTTTACTTCACTGTTGTTTACAAAACACGTCACTATTATTCTGATTTTACAACACTCTTGTTCACAAAACACATCACTCTTATTCTGATTTGACTTCAATCTTGTTCACAAAACACATCACTCATATTCTGAATTTACTTCACTCTTGTTCACAAAACACATCACTCTTATTCTGATTTTACTTCACTCTTGTTCACAAAACACATCACTCTTACTCTGATTTTACTTCACTCTTGTTTACAAAACATATCACTCTTATTCTGATTTTACTTCACTCTTGTTTACAAAACACATCACTCTTATTTTGATTTTACTTCACTCTTGTTTACAAAACACATCACTCTTATTATGATTTTACTTCACTGTTGATTACAAAACACATCGCTCTTAGCATGATTTTACTTCACTGTTGTTTACAAAACACGTCACTTTTATTCTGATTTTACATCACTCTTGTTCACAAAACACATCACTCTTATTCTGATTTTATTTCAATCTTGTTCACAAAACACATCACTCTTACTCTGATTTTACTTCACTCTTGTTTACAAAACACATCACTATTATTCTGATTTTATTTCACTCTTGTTTACAAAACACATCACTCTTATTTTGATTTTACTTCACTCTTGTTTACAAAACACATCAATTGTCACGCCCGCATTTTCTAAGGATAGAAAGCACGGTTGATCGTGACTAGGGGAAGGTGTTAAAGAAGCGGGAAAGAAAGGGGAAATCAACACAACTCGACCATAGCTCGAAACAAATGGGAATAGCTTGAATAAAAATCAGAGTATCATCTCAACAATTGACAACTCAAGGGATTAATCTCAACAAATCATAAACTCAAAAGAATCAACATTTAGTGGAAGCATTTGAGAGAAGAATAATATTATGTATGAAGACACAATATATTCGGAACATTTAAAACAAACACAAATTTTCACCAGCTCTTCTCAACACCCACCGCGCTCGTCACAGCTCAACCTGCACATTGGGAAAACATATGCAGGGCTGAGTACTTGATGCACTCAGTGGACAAATGCCGAAAACATTTTCAATAAAAATATTTATCATGCCATTAACGAGTAACCTCGGGGTTTTAACTTTGAAAGGGTCCGAGTCACTAAAACATCTCACCAACATCATCATCATCAACCTCAACATCATCAATATCACCATACCATATCTGAACACACATGACAAGGAATGTGGCCACATTCCAAGTCACTAGACCGGCCAACTCAAAGAGATAGCGCACGATCTACGTGGTGTACACTAGCCTGAGTAGGGACTCACTCCCTAGTCAGACCCGAATTCGATTAACCATACATGGCAAAAGCCACTTCAGATAGGTTCCATAGCAACACAAAAATATGGCATGACAAACATATTTCGCAAAAATAAATATACTTAGGAGATAGTCCTTATTTAAAAAGAAAGCCCACCTCGTTCTCTTAAATCCTTCACTTGTCAATCCTTTTCGTTCTCAAATAGCATGCAAAAATCACCCTTTTTAAAAGAACATAATATGCAAAAATTAGACTTTAAGAAAATAAATTTAATTTCAGCAACGCTTGCATGTATAAATCTTACTTCGACTTCAAATTGATTCGCGGAGAATTCTCTTCCTTAAGTCCATGCTTCCCCTCTTTCAATTATCCATCGAGGTCCCGAGCTTCTATCTTTTTTTTTCGGCCCAAAACAACTAGCTCCCTCCTCCATTTTATTTTGCATATCAGCTCAACTAATAAAATCCAGCCCAACAACTCAAAATAATAAAAAAAACAATGGCAGCCCAATACATTTGAAACACTTGAATTAATTAATTAACCCCCCCCCCTAAAGAATAAGACAGACACACTCCAAAATCGGATTCCTCTTTCCCAAAAATTTGAGCAGCAAATTCCCTTCTCTCCCTATCTCCTCGCTACCTCTGTCTCTCATCTCTCTCAAATCAAAATCAGGAAACTTCCCAAATTCATAAACCCCTTTCCTTCTTCACCAAATCGGACCCTCTTTCAAAAAAGATTTCTGAATTACACATCCCTGCTCCACCTATCTTCTACTCGCCACTGCCTCTGTCAAAAACACCGCTGCAACCTCCGTTCAATTCAGCGCCACCTCCGGTGGCTGGTTCGCTCCGTCGCCAACGCTGATGTCTGCACGAAGCCGGCACCGAGCTGCCCTCGCCCAGCCTCGTCGCCCGACGCTGCTGCGTCGCCGCTAAACGCCGCCGTGAAACTCCTAGAATGGGATTTGAAGTCCCCTTCTTCTTCTCGATCTCTCCCTCCACGCAACCGTCATCAGGGACATGCGCCGGATCAGAGCTCCAACGTCAGTGCAGGTACATGTGGAGAAACATCAGCCTTATAATCATGGAACCCCTCTTTGATGGTTACATCACGTAATTTACTTTTCTATGAGCCCTGAAAATCATTCATGGTATCTACTTTCTTGGGAATCTTTTTCTTCTGAATGAAAAGGATCTCAAGTTTGGAGCTCAAGTCATTCAGTATATCCATGATTTCATTTCCACTACTCTCTCGTGTTTTCTTCACTGGCAATGGTGAGTCGAAATCCCAAATATCATCAACATTTGGTTCTTGAGAGTCGTTGTAGAGAATTGAAAATAAGGAAGAATGATTGTGAAGGAGTAGTATAGAGAGGGGGTGGTTAATTGATATGGAGAGATTTAGGGAGTGGGAGAGATTCATGGGAGAGAGGGAAACAGTTAATACGTGAGGAATGAGTGGAAAGATTTATTTTCCCTTTCTTTTAATATTCATTAATTTAATTACTTTCAAATTTATTTGCAGCTCGCGGAGGAGGAAAATCTTATCATGGAGGAGGAAAAATCTCTGTAGAATCTTTAATTAAAATTTGAAATATTGACTTGGTGACCAAGTCAACAGGAAAAGATTTAATTTGAAAAATTTGTTTTTTTTTTCTTCTTTTTTTTTCGGGGTGTTACAATCTACCCATCTTAACAAAAATTTCGTCCCGAAATTTGCTTACATCCTTTGAATAAAACATTTCTCCATGAACTTGTAATCCAATTTCCAAGTAGCTTCCTCGTATCGCTTAATAATTAATACTACAGCTGAAAATTTAACACATCGTGTTCTTGGTTATATCGATGCCTCTAGTTGGGGTAACACTTTTACGCATGTCTGATTATAAAAATTTATTCCCCGTGTGCATTCAAAAAGCTCAACCTCACCCTTTCCTCCAAGTCTAGTATCAAGAACTCGAAAATTGATCAAACAGTCTTACTTGGATATGAACGGATTTCAAAATTGTAGCAACACTGCTGAAAGTGTCTTAATCAGAAAGGCTGCAGAATTGATCAAGAAAATAAGAACAACACTTCTAGCTCGACTCTTCTTAATCTCATCACTAACTTGGAAAAATTGGTTTGTAAACAAAGCAAGGACTAAACCCATTGAACTTAACACATCCATTCTGAGAATTAAATGGTTTAAACGGTATCAAATAAAATCCAGAGAGCTTGGGAATTTACTTCTGATGAGAGCTCGAAAGAATATGAGATAGGTCATGAAAATAGAATAAAACTGAATTAAGTCTCAAATTCCACAGTAGGCTGCCAAATAAGATGTTTCAATTGTCAAATCAAATTTGTAAAATTTCGGCATCAATGAATTATGGCTCAAACATATCATGACATGAGATGATCAATCGTGGGAGGGTTTAGAAGCATAGTCAAATGTCATGAAGTAGCACTGATCATGGTTTGACGACATCATGTTATTGAATAATGAAATCACATCAATGGATTCACAGGTTTGCAACCAACGTGAAGTGAACTTTTTAAGAAAATCAGCTAGATCAAACACGGTAAGGAAAAAGAGAACACGATAGTCTTAACTTGGTGTTGCAGAAAGAAAAATCATTGAGCATGAAGCAATATATGTAGTGAAGCTGAGCTAAAAAGAATTTCACTTCTGCAAGGAAGAACTTGTCGCATGCATAGTTACGAAATAAAAAGGTGTACAAAAGTTCCAAGAAGAATATCCCATCATTTGAAGAAACATATATGGGAGATGTGATTATACTGAAGGTCATAACTGCAAACAACTTTAGGAATGAAGTTCAATGACGGAAGCTCATAAGGTCAAAATATTTTCCTTACGAAAGATGAATCAAAGGAGACTACTAATCAAGATGTCCAGAGTTACAAATGCAAGCACCAATTTTCAAGAACTGAAAATGAGTTATGAATCGATATGGGAAAAAAATAATGGGCATTACTTGCAAGCATGAGTCAACCAAGGTGTTTAAATAGACAAGGGCTCACGGTTATTCGATACGTATCGAAAAGAACTTAGAATCCAAGTAAGTACTGTTGATTTAAAATCGTTCATTCTAGCTACGAAAGTCACACTCCCTCGCTCGTCTTTCTAAGACCGAACATGGTAACATCGTTCTAAGAAACCGTGGATTCCAAGTTGATATTCATCACGTCATTACAACCAAATAATTGTAGTCAGTCAAAAGCCATATCTTCATAATATTCATGCATATCTTAACAATCATTCTCTTAAAACATCTTAATCATCCGTGTGCTTCTCTGCCTCCAATAAAGGCCGTCTCCATCGTGTTGCTACTTTTAGGAAATCACGCAAGATAGACTACACTAGTTTAAATTGTGATTACGATCTCTCGTCATGGCATGGACACATCGTCTAACAAATCTTCTTGTCTTGCACCCTCTTTCGTGTTTGAAATCATTTCGACAACGTGATCTTCCTCTTCTTGAAATTTTCCTCGTATTCCTTTTGATTTTATCGTTTAGGAAAACAATAGGAAATAGTAATTATCCAACTAGAGATAAAATGGTTCGCACCCAGCTTGCTCCAAAGTTTCACGCAATTCCAAGAAAAGTTTCATGGTCCACCGGCCTCCATTCGCACTCTCGATCTCCTTGCATCGTCATGCCTTGACAAATTTGGGGTTCACCCCAAACTTTCAGATTCTCGTTTGTTTTCGTCACTCGGGAAAGTGATAGATTAATTGTCAACTTACAACTATGGTTCGCGCACGTTCCATCTAGCTTAGTCTTAGGCACTCTAAGTTCACAACACATTTCACCACCTCATAGATCAACAAATATCACATTTAAAGTCATTCATACTTCAAGTAACAAGTATAATACACAACATTTCGCTTCCCAAAACACAACGCTTTCACATTTCACATCTACTTTCAAAACCAACATTTTCTTCAAAACTCACACTTTTCTCAAAAAAAATTCAACATCTCACTTTCAACTTTGAAGTACAAGTTTTGACTCAAAACTCAAAACATACTTGAATATCAACTTTCATCTTTCATGTAAAAACAAACAATCCATCGTCCCTTATCAAAACTCGTTCTTTTCTCTAACATCAGCAAATACTCTTCTCAACTTGAAACCGATATCTCACAGAAAGATTCTACTTCCTCCTTCTTATAAAAATGTTCTCCTCTTCCTTTCTCCAAAACTTTCTCATAAAAATTTTCACATAAAAATATATTACCTCTTTCTTAGTTGAGCGTGGCGAAGCGGGATGTTGAGCCTTCAATACACACTTATTATTTTTTCTTTTACTTTATTTTATTTATTATTTTAGTCTAGCGGAACAAGTCTAGACTAAGACTGAAAAAGACTCTCGGGTCCAGAGCGGAAAGAAAAATTGCTCTGATACCACTTTGTCACGCCCGCATTTTCTAAGGATAGAAAGCACGGTTGATCGTGACTAGGGGAGGGTTAAAGAAGCGGAAAAGAAAGGGGAAATCAACACAACTCGACCATAGCTCGAAACAAATGGGAATAGCATGAATAAAAATCAGAGTATCATCTCAACAATTGACAACTCAAGGGATTAATCTCAACAAATCATAAACTCAAAAGAATCAACATTTAGTGGAAGCATTTGAGAGAAGAATAATATTATGTATGAAGACACAATATATTCGGAACATTTAAAACAAACACAAATTTTCACCAGCTCTGCTCAACACCCACCGCGCTCGTCACAGCTCAACCTGCACATAGGGAAAACATATGCAGGGCTGAGTACTTGATGCACTCAGTGGACAAATGCCGAAAACATTTTCAATAAAAATATTTATCATGCCATTAACGAGTAACCTCGGGGTTTTAACTTTGAAAGGGCCCGAGTCACTAAAACATCTCACCAACATCATCATCATCAACCTCAACATCATCAACATCACCATACCATATCTGAACATACATGACAAGGAATGTGGCCACATTCCAAGTCACTAGACCGGCCAACTCAAAGAGATAGCGCACGATCTACGTGGTGTACACTAGCCTGAGTAGGGACTCACTCCCTAGTCAGACCCGAATTCGATTAACCATACATGGCAAAAGCCACTTCAGATAGGTTCCATAGCAACACAAAAATATGGCATGACAAACATATTTCGCAAAAATAAATATACTTAGGACATAGTCCTTATTTAAAAAGAAAGCCCACCTCGTTCTCTTAAATCCTTCACTTGTCAATCCTTTTCGTTCTCAAATAGCATGCAAAAATCACCCTTTTTAAAAGAACATAATATGCAAAAATTAGACTTTAAGAAAATAAATTTAATTTCAGCAATGCTTGCATGTATAAATCTTACTTCGACTTCAAATTGATTCGCGGAGAATTCTCTTCCTTAAGTCCATGCTTCCCCTCTTTCAATTATCCATCGAGGTCCCGAGCTTCTATCTTTTTTTTCGGCCCAAAACAACTAGCTCCCTCCTCCATTTTATTTTGCATATCAGCTCAACTAATAAAATCCAACCCAACAACTCAAAATAATAAAAAAAACAATGGCAGCCCAATACATTTGAAACACTTGAATTAATTAATTAACCCCCCCCCAAAGAATAAGACAGACACACTCCAAAATCGGATTCCTCTTTCCCAAAAATTTGAGCAGCAAATTCCCTTCTCTCCCTATCTCCTCGCTACCTCTGTCTCTCATCTCTCTCAAATCAAAATCAGGAAACTTCCCAAATTCATAAACCCCTTTCTTCTTCACCAAATCGGACCCTCTTTCAAAAAAGATTTCTGAATTACACATCCCTGCTCCACCTATCTTCTACTCGCCACTGCCTCTGTCAAAAACACCGCTGCAACCTCCGTTCAATTCAGCGCCACCTCCGGTGGCTGGTTCGCTCCGTCGCCAACGCTGATGTCTGCACGAAGCCGGCACCGAGCTGCCCTCGCCCAGCCTCGTCGCCCGGCGCTGCTGCGTCGATCTCTCCCTCCACGCCGCCGTGAAACTCCTAGAATGGGATTTGAAGTCCCCTTCTTCTTCTCGATCTCTCCCTCCACGCAACCGTCATCAGGGACATGCGCCGGATCAGAGCTCCAACGTCAGTGCAGGTACATGTGGAGAAACATCAGCCTTATAATCATGGAACCTGTAATAGCCGAGACTTAGATTTCTCGGGAGTTATGAAATAAAATACTAGAACTTTTATTGACGAATGAAAGAGTGTTTTTATTTCTTGAGAAAGGGTACAAATTACATTTTTCAGAATCTCAAACTAAAATTACAATCTTTGGCGACGAAAATAAAAGTCGAGCTACACGATTACATTTTTAGAAATCCCTAACGACTACTTCGGATGTTGGAAAGTTGCTTGAACAAATGAAGCAATTCCAGCCAGCCTATACCCCAATGAGAAGCTCGTGTCTCTGCTATAGTCAAGGAATCAGCCATGAGATACCATCTCCTTTATACACCTGTCACAAACCAACAGGAACAATAAATAAACCTAGTACTACACCTCATATGGAGACAAATGCAGTTAAGTGTACAAGCAAAGGAATGTAGGGAATAATGCATATATCCAGCTGTGATATCAAAGCACAACCAGGAGCTGTAAGCTCATCAGTCTCACGAGTACACTCTGCAAAATGGCTGCAGAGGTAACAGCCAAAACAGCTCAGCAAGGACTGCTCCCCAGCCAGTGATAACAGCCTGTTTCAGGCTTTCAGTTATGCAACAATTATAAAAGGCCTCAGCCTCTGCCTCCCTCGTTATCACAAAGCAATCGCAAATCAGTGAGTCAAAGAGTGAGAGGAACCGAGGCAGCAAGGGAGAACAAGGCCAGAAGTGAGAAATAGCAGCACAAGTTCAGTGAAGGTAACCTCAATCCCCTTCAAACTCAGTTAACCAAGTTATAGCATCATGTAGACATCACAAGCATGCTAGGATACCGTAATTAGAGCTCACACTCGGTAATCAAAACATAAGCGGTGGAACATAGTGAATCTACCACGAGAACTTAGAGAGTTTGAGAACTAAGCTTCTGCCGATTAGAAACCATAGCATAATCTAAGTAACGAACGAATAGAAGGCTTAGCTTAGAGGTAGTCGGAGTTGGCGGCGACCAGATGGTGAAGCCGGAAGTCGACCGCAAGACAACCGTGACACGCGACGGCTCACCGCTGAAGAAGATCGGCAGCGGCGGCGTGAGTCTCGGACCAGCAACGAATCAGCAACGACGATGGAAGCCTCGCGAGGCACCGCTATAACCGGGGCCTCACCTCGAAGCACGCCGAACAGCGGCCGAGCCCAGTTCGATGACGGGCTCCAGCCGAGAGGAGGCGTTGTCCGAGGGGAGTGCGACGGTGACGACAGAACGCCGGTGGTTTACCCCGCGACAAAGGTGGATCGGCGTGAAGAGGAGCCACGGCGGCGGTGCTGAACCGTGTCAGTGGATGGAAGCGACGCCCCTCTGCCCCAACAGCGCAAACCCGCTGAGCCGGCAGCCAGATGTTGCGGCGAGGTGAAGCGAGCCGTTTCCGGTGACCTGACCAATTAGTTAAGCTGGGCCGAAAATTAAAATAGTCTGGGCCAGAATAATTAATCTCTATGGGCCTAAGATTTTATTTCTGGAATTAATTCCTTAAGTCGCGGAAGAAAAGAACTTATAAGCCGTGAGTGAAATAAAAGCTAAAAATAATTAAGCGGACTTTAATGGTCACAGAAGGTATTTTTTTAAAATACTTAAGATAATGCGGGAAATGTTAATGCCCGATTCAGAATAAATTAAATCACCGATTTAATTAAAGATTTAAGACTTCTAATTTTAGAAGGCAGAAATTAAAATAATGAGCACACGCTTAGGCATGCATTCATGCAAGATCAATGATTACTTAAAGCCTAATTTAAGTATATTATTTTTTGAAAAGGGACGTCGTCGCTCGACGAGTAAATCTCACGTCAGACAGTGCCCGTTTGAAAGAGTTAAGAAAACGAGGTGGGCTTTTCTATCCTACATTATGTGTGGGCTTTTTTTCCTTTCAGAATTTTATGTGAAAAAGCATGAATATTTTCAGTGAGTTGTCATGCCATGTTTGTTTTGTGATTGCCTATCTGTTAAATCGAATTCGGGTCCAGTAGGTCAGTAAATCCTACTCGGACTAGTGTACACGTACGGACCGTGAGCTAGCGCCAGGTAGGCCGGTCTAGGGGTCGTGAGCTAGCGCCAGGTTGGCCGGCCCAGTGGTCGTGGAATGTGGCCACATTCCCGATTCACACAGCTGATATGGCATATCATCAGAAGTTTAAAAGACTGCAGTCTATTTCAGAAAGAAATAAAAGATTTTAGTGACCGGGACTTGTTTTCAGAAAAACCCCGCGTTCACTCAGCTTGGCTGACAATTAAAAGAAAACAGTTTTCGGCATAAGCCACTGAGTATATCAAGTACTCAGCCCTGCATATTGTTTTCCTTAATGTGCAGGTTGATCGATCGAGGCAGAGGAGGTGTTGGGATAGAAGGCTAAATAAGTAGAAGGATAGCTGGTGTAGTATGTCTTCATACATATTATACCTGTCTTGGAACTCTTCCGTTGCGCAGACTTAGACTTGTTTTAGTAAAGACAATGTCCCAGAATTTACTCTGTTTCAGTATTTTGTTATCTTTATAACTTTCAGACAATGTTTTCCTTAAATTAAGTAACTTATATGATGTGTTGAGACAGTTTAGTATTATTTAGTCGCGAAATAGCTGCACTTTCTTTGACTAGGGAGATGTGGTCGTGACAGAGTGGTATCAGAGCACTTTTCTTTCGCTCTGACCCAAGAACCTTCCTTCTAAGCCTCAGTCCAGAACAGTAGCACTAGGCTAGGAAGTGAACAGAATGACCAGTACAAGATCCCAACACCTCAGCTCGACACGATCAACTGCACCAGAAACAGGGGTCGACGCCCGCTCGTCCAGAAAAGAGAATTTTAAAGAAAGAAAATATTTTTCCATTTTGAGAAGGAAAATGAAATTTTCTAAGTTTTCAGAAAAAGAAAAAAAAAATTTCATAGCCCTAAATGGGAACGAAAATGTTTATTTGAAAAGTTTGCAAGACGCAACGTGCTAGCTGATACTTTGCATGAGATATGCTTAATGTATCTGTGATTTATGTTTAAAGAGCTTGACATGAATGTATAGATGTCATGGGGACTATGTATGTGAACCTAGAGTGCTTTAGAAAAGTACCTTAGGTGAGACATGCAGAATCAAGTACTAGCAGAACGAGAATTTGTTACCGCCTTCCAGGGCGACGAGACCAACTAAAACCTATCAGTTTGGGCAAGCTTCAAATTCCAAGGAATTATGAGAAAGAAAAGACGAGCCAAAAAGTACTATTGTACTACTTATAGACAGCAATTAAAGGAAGTCCATTCTTTTAAGCACACAGATAGTATACATATATATATGTATACTAGACGATGAACCAAGAAGTTCCCAATGTCTTTACAAAGACCAAGTTATAACGAAAATAGTTTACTTTCCAGCCTGTTCGGGAGATGCATCCCTACACGGAAAGAGATCGTACCCACGATCTAGTAAAGTGATCTAATGTGGCGTAACAAGCCCAAGTGGCTACGTGATCCAGAAGCGATACTTATAGCGTGCTACGAAGCACGATGGAGAACGTAATGTTTTACCAGAATCAGCGTTCTAAGTTATCGAGAACGATATGAAAGTATGACCTCCAGCTGCGGTTATCAGTTTAACAGCACGAGGAACCCCATCTTGGAATGTATGGTTTCCCAGAACGCGTTTATCATGTGCGAACTCCACAAGAAAAACAAGGGAGTGTCACATAACTAGAACCGATGATTATAATCAATAGTACTTACTTGGATTCCCAATGAAATCCCTTCTAAGAGTCCTTCCAAGGACGATACCCTCGTCTATTCAGACTCTAGTTTTGACTCGCAAGTACCATGTCAGTGTTTCTTTTTCTGTGCGAGGTTTGACTCATTTCCAGCTTATGGACTGCAGTCCTTTTGACTCATCGTACATAAAGAGTAAAGTTTTGACTGTTTAAGCTCCAGTCGTAAACCCTAAATTCTACAGTTGTTCATATCTATGATCTTCGGAATGAGCGTATTCCTCAGACATTCTTCGAACCTCCGGGACAACGATGTCCTGTCGGCTATTAAGACCTTTGATCGACTCACGTTCTGCAAGTAGTACGCCACTTTCATTCTCTTCAGGAAAGCGGTGACTCAGTTTCAGTTCCCAAATTTGGGATACTCTTATGTTCCAAGCATCGTTATTTGTTGTTGCCTCCTTTGAGCCAAAATATTGGAGATTTATATCTCGATTTCTTGGACCTATGCAATGAAATTTCATTCTTACGATGCTTACGTTGTGATCCCCAGAGTGATCAAGACAGTTAAACATTTTCCTCAGGGAATTTCATGTGGTGCTGGAACTTTTTACCTCCCTATTTTGAAATCCTACAAAGGTGAAATTTTTCGACCTCGATTCCAGTACATGTATTATTCCTAGTCTCGGAATTTTTTCTGCAGCTCGAAGTTAAGGCAAGCATATTGCACCTTTCCCTAACAAGCTTGCCCTAGCTGATTTTTTTTCTGAATAGTTCATTTCAGTACATTGCCTTAATGAACCTATGAAATCATTGATGTGATTTTGTTATTCCATATCAAGATGCCTTTGAAACATGATCAATGTTCCTTCATTGCAATCGCCTACGTTTATAAATTTTCGTGGTTGATCATCTTAGGCGGTGACATGTTTGAACCACTGTCCTTGATGCCCAGATCCTTTCAGTTTAATTGGACAACTGTATTGTCCTATTTTGCAGCTTACTATGGGAATTTACAGTTAATTCATTTCCATCCAGTTTTCATGACCTATCTCATGATTATTTCTAGCTCCCACCAGGGGTGAGCCTCAGCTTCTATGAGTTTGCCTGGAACCAGTTGAACTACGTAGTTCTTTGAATGAACTCAATACTTACCTTCAAGGTCGATTATCGACGAAAATTCATATAAGTTGAACAAGAGATGTTATTCTTGTCCAGTTGGGTATTCAGGAGCCCTTCAAATTTTCAGTCATACTCTCTTGTGTGAATAATAATCCAAGTTAAGACTATTAGATTAATCATTGAGTTATTGATACGAGGCTAGCAGAAAAAGGCATGGTCTCAGTTTCTTTCAGATACGCATAATAAATACGTCCCCATGGAGACACGTGCAGGAAATGATGCACCAACCAGAAGCGTCGCATAACCGACAGCAAAGCGTTAAATACTTCGAATCTACGTACCGCTTGTGACCAGCAGGTGGAAGATCGAATATTTTGTTGTATGGAGAAGCAACTAGCCTTGAGTAGAGAAATATCAAGGAATATTTGTGGATTAAATGATGTCCGAAGACGTAAAAGACCTATATGGTAGTTTGAACGATCAAAATGCTTACTCCGAGTAAGATAAGTAAGCCACAAGAACAAAGACTCAATCATGGGCATGTAATGAAAGCCATGGAGAAAGTACGAGTGTATTCGTAGTTTATGTTTGACGGAATAAATCCCATCAGCAAAAGGGATTCGTCTAAGAGGTGGCCAGGAAAAAGGCTAAAGCTGGAGAGACATTCGGGAAGAGGAACGCGTGATAGCACCGCTACCCTCACCGTCCCTACTATGAAGGGAGAAATTAAATTTTTCCTTTTAAAAGAAGTTATCGCAAGAGAACAGGATTTAGAGCCCTATAATATAGAGCAAGGGCAAACGTTGGCAATAAAATGCGACGAATTATTCTACGATATGCCACGTCTCAATTAAGCAGCTCAGAAAGGAGCTGTCGATAGAGTTTTGTGTTAATCTGGACACGAGATCTAGATCACTTTGGAAAGTCATGCTAGATTATTTCACCATGAATCGCTCAGTCGAACCAAAAAGGGCATGGAGACAGTAGCGTTGGGAGAAAGGAGCCAACACCTCCACATGCACTAAACCAATATTCAAGGTTTAACGCGAGTGGAATAAAGTCTGTGCTAAATCATGACAAAGAATCGCGGTAAACACAAAAGCATCTTGAAAACGATGAAAGTAGACTACCTCAACTAAGCGAGAGGTTACCAGGTCATTAGGCCAGCTCAATGACTACGATTACGATCGATACAAGCATTTGAGAACTTAGTATCTGACGATGAAATCTAAAACGAGGAATGGCTTCATCAGCCAGACGAAATGAAACGTCTAATGGACGACTTGAATCAGTCATATTATCTCAGTCACCAAATAGAATGGCGCTTAAGGAAACAAACAGAACTTAAGACCCAGTTACAAGAATAAGTAAACATGGGTTCATCCGACCCAATGTATCACTTTTGGGCGCACCAGTACTCTTCATGAAGAAGAAGGATGTAACTTTGCGAATGTGTGTCGACTAACGAGAGCTGAACAAGTTAACCCTCAAGAAGGAGTACCTTTACCAAGAATCGACGACCTCTTCGACCAGCTGCGAGGAGGTGGTGTATTCTCGAGGATGCACTTGAGGACCACCTTAGAGACGTTAAGAGCCGAGAAACTCTATGCTAAGTTTAGCAAGTGTGAGTTCTGGCTTAACGAAGTGAGTTTCCTTGGACACATAGTGACAGCAGAAGGGATCCGAGTGGACCCCGCTAAAGTTGAAGCCATGCAACGTTGGCAGTCACCAGCGACACCCAATGAAATTCGGAGTTTCCTAGGACTGGCAGGATACTACCGAAGATTTATTGAAGGATTTTCTAAAATAGCAAGGACGATGACACAACAACTCAAGAAAGGAGTTAAAGTCAATTGGACCCCAGAATGCGAAGCAAGCTTCCAGTTGCTAAAGGAAAAGTTGACCACAGCGCCAGTTCTAGCCGAGCCAGAAGTGGGAGTCGACTATGTGGTGTATACAGATGCATCGAAGGTCGGACTCGGGTGCGTGCTGATGCAGAAGGGCAAGGTGATAGCATATGCGTCACGCCAGTTGAGGCCGCACGAGTTGAACTACCCAACGCACGACTTGGAATTAGCAGCGGTGGTAGCAGATGCCTTGAGCAGAAAGACTGCACCTCAAATGGCTACTTTACTCACCCAGGAGGAAGAGCTTATCTCGGAATTTGCCAAAATCACAACGAGGAAACACAGCCATCTGGGTGATTATAGATCGCCTCACCAAAAGTGCTCACGTCATACCGATTCGTATCACATACGGATCAGACAAGTTGGCACAGATTTATGTGCAAGAGATTGTGCGCCTGCATGGTGTACCAGTAACGATCACCTCAGATCGAGATTCAAAATTTACTTCTAGATTTTGGATAAGCCTACAGCGAGAGTTAGGCACTCAGCTGAATTTCAGCACAGCATTCCATCCACAGACGGACGGACAGTCCGAAAGGACGATTCAGACATTAGAAGATATGTTAAGAGCCGTAGTGCTCGACCGTGGAGTAAGCTGGGAGCCAGTACTTCCACTTATAGAGTTCGCCTACAACAACAGTTACCAGGCAACTATTGATATGGCCCCAT
This sequence comes from Salvia splendens, assembly GCF_004379255.2. Lineage (NCBI taxonomy): Eukaryota > Viridiplantae > Streptophyta > Magnoliopsida > Lamiales > Lamiaceae > Salvia > Salvia splendens. The sequence continues at coordinate 20,845 of NW_024598736.1, forward strand.
ACGAGGCACTCTATGGGAAAAAGTGTAGATCACCACTTTACTGGGATGAAGTTGGTGAGAGAAGGATTCTCGGACCAGACTCGGTAGAGGAAATGATAGAAATTGTCCGACAGATCCGAGGGAGAATAAAGGAAGCTCAAGATAGACAGAAATCCTATGCAGATGCTCGCAGAACGGATTTACAGTTCAAAACAGGAGACAAGGTCTTTCTGAAAGTATCCCCATCAAAAGGGATAACCAGATTCGGCGTCAAGGGCAAGCTGAAACCGCGTTTTATCGGACCTTATGAGATCCTAGAAACAGTCGGCCCTGTGGCGTACAGATTAGCGCTCCCGCCAAGTTTCGGGAATGTTCACAATGTGTTTCATGTATCACAGTTGAGGAAGTGCGTGTTTGACCCCAAACACATAGTGCACCAAGAAGAAATGGTGTTAGAACCAGATTTGAGCTATGAAGAAAAGCCAGAAGCAATTCTGGACAGAAAAGTTAAAGAGTTGAGAAATAAAAATATTGTAACAGTGAAAGTCCTATGGAAGCATCACGGCCGCGAGGAGGCGACGTGGGAGCTCGAGGACCAGATGAAAGAGAAGTACCCACAGCTTTTTACCTAACCGAGGCGAAATTTCGGGACGAAATTTTTGTTAAGGGCGGTAGAATGTAATAGCCGAGACTTAGATTTCTCGGGAGTTATGAAATAAAATACTAGAACTTTTATTGACGAATGAAAGAGTGTTTTTATTTCTTGAGAAAGGGTACAAATTACATTTTTCAGAATCTCAAACTAAAATTACAATCTTTGGCGACGAAAATAAAAGTCGAGCTACACGATTACATTTTTAGAAATCCCTAACGACTACTTCGGATGTTGGAAAGTTGCTTGAACAAATGAAGCAATTCCAGCCAGCCTATACCCCAATGAGAAGCTCGTGTCTCTGCTATAGTCAAGGAATCAGCCATGAGATACCATCTCCTTTATACACCTGTCACAAACCAACAGGAACAATAAATAAACCTAGTACTACACCTCATATGGAGACAAATGCAGTTAAGTGTACAAGCAAAGGAATGTAGGGAATAATGCATATATCCAGCTGTGATATCAAAGCACAACCAGGAGCTGTAAGCTCATCAGTCTCACGAGTACACTCTGCAAAATGGCTGCAGAGGTAACAGCCAAAACAGCTCAGCAAGGACTGCTCCCCAGCCAGTGATAACAGCCTGTTTCAGGATTTCAGTTATGCAACAATTATAAAAGGCCTCAGCCTCTGCCTCCCTCGTTATCACAAAGCAATCGCAAATCAGTGAGTCAAAGAGTGAGAGGAACCGAGGCAGCAAGGGAGAACAAGGCCAGAAGTGAGAAATAGCAGCACAAGTTCAGTGAAGGTAACCTCAATCCCCTTCAAACTCAGTTAACCAAGTTATAGCATCATGTAGACATCACAAGCATGCTAGGATACCGTAATTAGAGCTCACACTCGGTAATCAAAACATAAGCGGTGGAACATAGTGAATCTACCACGAGAACTTAGAGAGTTTGAGAACTAAGCTTCTGCCGATTAGAAACCATAGCATAATCTAAGTAACGAACGAATAGAAGGCTTAGCTTAGAGGTAGTCGGAGTTGGCGGCGACCAGACGGTGAAGCCCGAAGTCGACCGCAAGACAACCGTGACACGCGACGGCTCACCGCTGAAGAAGATCGGCAGCGGCGGCGTGAGTCTCGGACCAGCAACGAATCAGCAACGATGATGGAAGCCTCGCGAGGCACCGCTATAACCGGGGCCTCACCTCGAAGCACGCCGAACAGCGGCCGAGCCCAGTTCGATGACGGGCTCCAGCCGAGAGGAGGCGTTGTCCGAGGGGAGTGCGACGGTGACGACAGAACGCCGGTGGTTTACCCCGCGACAAAGGTGGATCGGCGTGAAGAGGAGCCGCGGCGGCGGTGCTGAACCGTGTCAGTGGATGGAAGCGACGCCCCTCTGCCCCAACAGCGCAAACCCGCCGAGCCGGCAGCCAGATGTTGCGGCGAGGTGAAGCGAGCCGTTTCCGGTGACCTTGTGGCGGCGGTTTGCCGAGAAGAAAGGGGAAGAGAAGGGGGTTTGAGCTAGGGTTCCCCATTTTCGAATTGGGAATTTTGTAAAGGAGAAAATGAGGATGGAATCGTCTGATGGAGCAATGGAGTATGATTAATTGGGCCTTCCCAATTTAAAACACTTGGGCCTGGAATTAACTAGGTTGGGCCAGATTAAATTAGAAGGAGGAGAGAAATGGACCAATTAGTTAAGCTAGGCCGAAAATTAAAATAGTCTGGGCCAGAATAATTAATCTCTATGGGCCTAAGATTTTATTTCTGGAATTAATTCCTTAAGTCGCGGAAGAAAAGAACTTATAAGCCGTGAGTGAAATAAAAGCTAAAAATAATTAAGCGGACTTTAATGGTCACAGAAGGTATTTTTTAAAAAAATACTTAAGATAATGCGGGAAATGTTAATGCCCGATTCAGAATAAATTAAATCACCGATTTAATTAAAGATTTAAGACTTCTAATTTTAGAAGGCAGAAATTAAAATAATGAGCACACGCTTAGGCATGCATTCATGCAAGATCAATTATTACTTAAAGCCTAATTTAAGTATATTATTTTTTGAAAAGGGACGTCGTCGCTCGACGAGTAAATCTCACGTCAGACAGTGCCCGTTTGAAAGAGTTAAGCAAACGAGGTGGGCTTTTCTATCCTACATTATGTGTGGGCTTTTTTTCCTTTCAGAATTTTATGTGAAAAAGCATGAATATTTTCAGTGAGTTGTCATGCCATGTTTGTTTTGTGATTGCCTATCTGTTAAATCGAATTCGGGTCCAGTAGGTCAGTAAATCCTACTCGGACTAGTGTACACGTACGGACCGTGAGCTAGCGCCAGGTTGGCCGGTCTAGGGGTCGTGAGCTAGCGCCAGGTTGGCCGGCCCAGTGGTCGTGGAATGTGGCCACATTCCCGATTCACACAGCTGATATGGCATATCATCAGAAGTTTAAAAGACTGCAGTCTATTTCAGAAAGAAATAAAAGATTTTAGTGACCGGGACTTGTTTTCAGAAAAACCCCGCGTTCACTCAGCTTGGCTGACAATTAAAAGAAAACAGTTTTCGGCATAAGCCACTGAGTATATCAAGTACTCAGCCCTGCATATTGTTTTCCTTAATGTGCAGGTTGATCGATCGAGGCAGAGGAGGTGTTGGGATAGAAGGCTAAATAAGTAGAAGGATAGCTGGTGTAGTATGTCTTCATACATATTATACTTGTCTTGGAACTCTTCCGTTTCGCAGACTTAGACTTGTTTTAGTAAAGACAATGTCCCAGAATTTACTCTGTTTCAGTATTTTGTTATCTTTATAACTTTCAGACAATGTTTTCCTTAAATTAAGTAACTTATATGATGTGTTGAGACAGTTTAGTATTATTTAGTCGCGAAATAGCTGCACTTTCTTTTACTAGGGAGATGCGGTCGTGACAGAACCCCTCTTTGATGGTTACATCACGTAATTTACTTTTCTATGAGCCCTGAAAATCATCCATGGTATCTACTTTCTTGGGAATCTTTTTCTTCTGAATGGAAAGGATCTCAAGTTTGGAGCTCAAGTCATTCAGTATATCCATGATTTCATTTCCACTACTCTCTCGTGTTTTCTTCACTGGCAATGGTGAGTCGAAATCCGAAATATCATCAACATTTGGTTCTTGAGAGTCGTTGCAGAGAATTGAAAATAAGGAAGAATGATTGTGAAGGAGTAGTATAGAGAGGGGGTGGTTAATTGATATGGAGAGATTTAGGGAGTGGGAGAGATTCATGGGAGAGAGGGAAACGGTTAATACGTGAGGAATGAGTGGAAAGATTTATTTTCCCTTTCTTTTAATATTCATTAATTTAATTACTTTCAAATTTATTTGCAGCTCGCGGAGGAGGAAAATCTTATCATGGAGGAGGAAAAATCTCTGTAGAATCTTTAATTAAAATTTGAAATATTGACTTGGTGACCAAGTCAACAGGAAAAGATTTAATTTGAAAAATTTGTTTTTTTTTTCTTCTTTTTTTTTCGGGGTGTTACACTCTACCCATCTTAACAAAAATTTCGTCCCGAAATTTGCTTACATCCTTTGAATAAAACATTTCTCCATGAACTTGTAATCCAATTTCCAAGTAGCTTCCTCGTATCGCTTAATAATTAATACTATAGCTGAAAATTTAACACATCGTGTTCTTGGTTATATCGATGCCTCTAGTTGGGGTAACACTTTTACGCATGTCTGATTATAAAAATTTATTCCCCGTGTGCATTCGAAAAGCTCAACCTCACCCTTTCCTCCAAGTCTAGTATCAAGAACTCGAAAATTGATCAAACAGTCTTACTTGGATATGAACGGATTTCAAAATTGTAGCAACACTGCTGAAAGTGTCTTAATCAGAAAGGCTGCAGAATTGATCAAGAAAATAAGAACAACACTTCTAGCTCGACTCTTCTTAATCTCATCACTAACTTGGAAAAATTGGTTTGTAAACAAAGCAAGGACTAAACCCATTGAACTTAACACATCCATTCTGAGAATTAAATGGTTTAAACGGTATCAAATAAAATCCAGAGAGCTTGGGAATTTACTTCTGATGAGAGCTCGAAAGAATATGAGATAGGTCATGAAAACAGAATAAAACTGAATTAAGTCTCAAATTCCACAGTAGGCTGCCAAATTCTCATTTTACATCACTCTTGTTCACAAAACACATCACTCTTATTCTGATTTTATTTCAATCTTGTTCACAAAACACATCACCCTTATTCTGATTTTACTTCACTCTTGTTCACAAAACACATCACTCTTATTCTGAATTTACTTCACTCTTGTTCAGAAAACACATCACTCTTATTTTGATTTTACTTCACTCTTGTTTACAAAACACATCACTCTTATTATGATTTTACTTCACCGTTGATTACAAAACACATCACTCTTACCATGATTTTACTTCACTGTTGTTTACAAAACACGTCACTATTATTCTGATTTTACATCACACTTGTTCACAAAACACATCACTCTTATTCTGATTTGACTTCAATCTTGTTCACAAAACACATCACTCTTATTCTGAATTTACTTCACTCTTGTTCACAAAACACATCACTCTTATTCTGAATTTACTTCACTCTTGTTCACAAAACACATCACTCTTATTCTGATTTTACTTCAATCTTGTTCACAAAACACATCACTCTTATTCTGAATTTACTTCACTCTTGTTCACAAAACACATCACTCTTATTCTGATTTTACTTCACTCTTGTTCACAAAACACATCACTCTTATTCTGATTTTACTTCACTCTTGTTCACAAAACATATCACTCTTATTATGATTTTACTTCACTCTTGTTTACAAAACACATCACTCTTATTTTGATTTTACTTCACTCTTGTTTACAAAACACATCACTCTTATTATGATTTTACTTCACTGTTGATTACAAAACACATCGCTCTTAGCATGATTTTACTTCACTGTTGTTTACAAAATACGTCACTATTATTCTGATTTTACATCACTCTTGTTCACAAAACACATCACTCTTATTCTGATTTGATTTCAATCTTGTTCACAAAACACATCACTCTTACTCTGATTTTACTTCACTCTTGTTTACAAAACACATCACTATTATTCTGATTTTGTTTCACTCTTGTTTACAGAACACATCACTCTTATTTTGATTTTACTTCACTCTTGTTTACAAAACACATCACTCTTATTATGATTTTACTTCACCGTTGATTACAAAACACATCACTCTTACCATGATTTTATTTCACTGTTATTTACAAAACACGTCACTATTATTCTGATTTTACATCACTCTTGTTCACAAAACACATCACTCTTATTCTGATTTGACTTCAATCTTGTTCACAAAACACATCACTCTTATTCTGAATTTACTTCACTCTTGTTCACAAAACACATCAATCTTATTCTGATTTTATTTCACTCTTGTTCACAAAACACATCACTCTTATTCTGATTTTACTTCACTCTTGTTCACAAAACATATCACTCTTATTCTGATTTTACTTCACTCTTGTTTACAAAACACATCACTCTTATTTTGATTTTACTTCACTCTTGTTTACAAAACGCATCACTCTTATTATGATTTTACTTCACCGTTGATTACAAAACACATCACTCTTACCATGATTTTACTTCACTGTTGTTTACAAAACACGTCACTATTATTCTGATTTTACATCACTCTTGTTCACAAAACACATCACTCTTATTCTGATTTGACTTCAATCTTGTTCACAAAACACATCACTCTTATTCTGAATTTACTTCACTCTTGTTCAGAAAACACATCACTCTTATTCTGATTTTACTTCACTCTTGTTCACAAAACACATCACTCTTACTCTGATTATACTTCACTCTTGTTTACAAAACATATCACTCTTATTCTGATTTTACTTCACTCTTGTTTACAAAACACATCACTCTTATTTTGATTTTACTTCACTCTTGTTTACAAAACACATCACTCTTATTATGATTTTACTTCACTGTTGATTACAAAACACATCGCTCTTAGCATGATTTTACTTCACTGTTGTTTACAAAACACGTCACTTTTATTCTGATTTTACATCACTCTTGTTCACAAAACACATCACTCTTATTCTGATTTTATTTCAATCTTGTTCACAAAACACATCACTCTTACTCTGATTTTACTTCACTCTTGTTTACAAAACACATCACTATTATTCTGATTTTATTTCACTCTTGTTTACAAAACACATCACTCTTATTTTGATTTTACTTCACTCTTGTTTACAAAACACATCAATCTTATTATGATTTTACTTCACCGTTGATTACAAAACACATCACTCTTAGCATGATTTTACTTCACTGTTGTTTACAAAACACGTCACTATTGGTCTGATTTTACATCACTCTTGTTCACAAAACACATCACTCTTATTCTGATTTGACTTCAATCTTGTTAACAAAACACATCACTCTTATTCTGAATTTACTTCACTCTTGTTCTCAAATCACATCACTCTTATTCTGATTTTACTTCACTCTTGTTCACAAAACATATCACTCTTATTCTGATTTTACTTCACTCTTGTTTACAAAACACATCACTCTTATTTTGATTTTACTTCACTCTTGTTTACAAAACACATCACTCTTATTATGATTTTACTTCACTGTTGATTACAAAACACATCGCTCTTAGCATGATTTTACTTCACTGTTGTTTACAAAATACGTCACTATTATTCTGATTTTACATCACTCTTGTTCACAAAACACATCACTCTTATTCTGATTTGATTTCAATCTTGTTCACAAAACACATCACTCTTACTCTGATTTTACTTCACTCTTGTTTACAAAACACATCACTATTATTCTGATTTTGTTTCACTCTTGTTTACAAAACACATCGCTCTTATTTTGATTTAACTTCACTCTTGTTTACAAAACACATCACTCTTATTATGATTTTACTTCACCGTTGATTACAAAACACATCACTCTTACCATGATTTTATTTCACTGTTATTTACAAAACACGTCACTATTATTCTGATTTTACATCACTCTTGTTCACAAAACACATCACTCTTATTCTGATTTGACTTCAATCTTGTTCACAAAACACATCACTCTTATTCTGAATTTACTTCACTCTTGTTCACAAAACACATCAATCTTATTCTGATTTTATTTCACTCTTGTTCACAAAACACATCACTCTTATTCTGATTTTACTTCACTCTTGTTCACAAAACATATCACTCTTATTCTGATTTTACTTCACTCTTGTTTACAAAACACATCACTCTTATTTTGATTTTACTTCACTCTTGTTTACAAAACGCATCACTCTTATTATGATTTTACTTCACCGTTGATTACAAAACACATCACTCTTACCATGATTTTACTTCACTGTTGTTTACAAAACACGTCACTATTATTCTGATTTTACATCACTCTTGTTCACAAAACACATCACTCTTATTCTGATTTGACTTCAATCTTGTTCACAAAACACATCACTCTTATTCTGAATTTACTTCACTCTTGTTCAGAAAACACATCACTCTTATTCTGATTTTACTTCACTCTTGTTCACAAAACACATCACTCTTACTCTGATTATACTTCACTCTTGTTTACAAAACATATCACTCTTATTCTGATTTTACTTCACTCTTGTTTACAAAACACATCACTCTTATTTTGATTTTACTTCACTCTTGTTTACAAAACACATCACTCTTATTATGATTTTACTTCACTGTTGATTACAAAACACATCGCTCTTAGCATGATTTTACTTCACTGTTGTTTACAAAACACGTCACTTTTATTCTGATTTTACATCACTCTTGTTCACAAAACACATCACTCTTATTCTGATTTTATTTCAATCTTGTTCACAAAACACATCACTCTTACTCTGATTTTACTTCACTCTTGTTTACAAAACACATCACTATTATTCTGATTTTATTTCACTCTTGTTTACAAAACACATCACTCTTATTTTGATTTTACTTCACTCTTGTTTACAAAACACATCAATCTTATTATGATTTTACTTCACCGTTGATTACAAAACACATCACTCTTAGCATGATTTTACTTCACTGTTGTTTACAAAACACGTCACTATTGGTCTGATTTTACATCACTCTTGTTCACAAAACACATCACTCTTATTCTGATTTGACTTCAATCTTGTTAACAAAACACATCACTCTTATTCTGAATTTACTTCACTCTTGTTCTCAAATCACATCACTCTTATTCTGATTTTACTTCACTCTTGTTCACAAAACATATCACTCTTATTCTGATTTTACTTCACTCTTGTTTACAAAACACATCACTCTTATTTTGATTTTACTTCACTCTTGTTTACAAAACACATCACTCTTATTATGATTTTACTTCACTGTTGATTACAAAACACATCGCTCTTAGCATGATTTTACTTCACTGTTGTTTACAAAATACGTCACTATTATTCTGATTTTACATCACTCTTGTTCACAAAACACATCACTCTTATTCTGATTTGATTTCAATCTTGTTCACAAAACACATCACTCTTACTCTGATTTTACTTCACTCTTGTTTACAAAACACATCACTATTATTCTGATTTTGTTTCACTCTTGTTTACAAAACACATCGCTCTTATTTTGATTTTACTTCACTCTTGTTTACAAAACACATCACTCTTATTATGATTTTACTTCACCGTTGATTACAAAACACATCACTCTTACCATGATTTTATTTCACTGTTATTTACAAAACACGTCACTATTATTCTGATTTTACATCACTCTTGTTCACAAAACACATCACTCTTATTCTGATTTGACTTCAATCTTGTTCACAAAACACATCACTCTTATTCTGAATTTACTTCACTCTTGTTCACAAAACACATCAATCTTATTCTGATTTTATTTCACTCTTGTTCACAAAACACATCACTCTTATTCTGATTTTACTTCACTCTTGTTCACAAAACATATCACTCTTATTCTGATTTTACTTCACTCTTGTTTACAAAACACATCACTCTTATTTTGATTTTACTTCACTCTTGTTTACAAAACGCATCACTCTTATTATGATTTTACTTCACCGTTGATTACAAAACACATCACTCTTACCATGATTTTACTTCACTGTTGTTTACAAAACACGTCACTATTATTCTGATTTTACATCACTCTTGTTCACAAAACACATCACTCTTATTCTGATTTGACTTCAATCTTGTTCACAAAACACATCACTCTTATTCTGAATTTACTTCACTCTTGTTCAGAAAACACATCACTCTTATTCTGATTTTACTTCACTCTTGTTCACAAAACACATCACTCTTACTCTGATTATACTTCACTCTTGTTTACAAAACATATCACTCTTATTCTGATTTTACTTCACTCTTGTTTACAAAACACATCACTCTTATTTTGATTTTACTTCACTCTTGTTTACAAAACACATCACTCTTATTATGATTTTACTTCACTGTTGATTACAAAACACATCGCTCTTAGCATGATTTTACTTCACTGTTGTTTACAAAACACGTCACTTTTATTCTGATTTTACATCACTCTTGTTCACAAAACACATCACTCTTATTCTGATTTTATTTCAATCTTGTTCACAAAACACATCACTCTTACTCTGATTTTACTTCACTCTTGTTTACAAAACACATCACTATTATTCTGATTTTATTTCACTCTTGTTTACAAAACACATCACTCTTATTTTGATTTTACTTCACTCTTGTTTACAAAACACATCAATCTTATTATGATTTTACTTCACCGTTGATTACAAAACACATCACTCTTAGCATGATTTTACTTCACTGTTGTTTACAAAACACGTCACTATTGGTCTGATTTTACATCACTCTTGTTCACAAAACACATCACTCTTATTCTGATTTGACTTCAATCTTGTTAACAAAACACATCACTCTTATTCTGAATTTACTTCACTCTTGTTCTCAAATCACATCACTCTTATTCTGATTTTACTTCACTCTTGTTCACAAAACATATCACTCTTATTCTGATTTTACTTCACTCTTGTTTACAAAACACATCACTCTTATTTTGATTTTACTTCACTCTTGTTTACAAAACACATCACTCTTATTATGATTTTACTTCACTGTTGATTACAAAACACATCGCTCTTAGCATGATTTTACTTCACTGTTGTTTACAAAATACGTCACTATTATTCTGATTTTACATCACTCTTGTTCACAAAACACATCACTCTTATTCTGATTTGATTTCAATCTTGTTCACAAAACACATCACTCTTACTCTGATTTTACTTCACTCTTGTTTACAAAACACATCACTATTATTCTGATTTTGTTTCACTCTTGTTTACAAAACACATCGCTCTTATTTTGATTTTACTTCACTCTTGTTTACAAAACACATCACTCTTATTATGATTTTACTTCACCGTTGATTACAAAACACATCACTCTTACCATGATTTTATTTCACTGTTATTTACAAAACACGTCACTATTATTCTGATTTTACATCACTCTTGTTCACAAAACACATCACTCTTATTCTGATTTGACTTCAATCTTGTTCACAAAACACATCACTCTTATTCTGAATTTACTTCACTCTTGTTCACAAAACACATCAATCTTATTCTGATTTTATTTCACTCTTGTTCACAAAACACATCACTCTTATTCTGATTTTACTTCACTCTTGTTCACAAAACATATCACTCTTATTCTGATTTTACTTCACTCTTGTTTACAAAACACATCACTCTTATTTTGATTTTACTTCACTCTTGTTTACAAAACGCATCACTCTTATTATGATTTTACTTCACCGTTGATTACAAAACACATCACTCTTACCATGATTTTACTTCACTGTTGTTTACAAAACACGTCACTATTATTCTGATTTTACATCACTCTTGTTCACAAAACACATCACTCTTATTCTGATTTGACTTCAATCTTGTTCACAAAACACATCACTCTTATTCTGAATTTACTTCACTCTTGTTCAGAAAACACATCACTCTTATTCTGATTTTACTTCACTCTTGTTCACAAAACACATCACTCTTACTCTGATTATACTTCACTCTTGTTTACAAAACATATCACTCTTATTCTGATTTTACTTCACTCTTGTTTACAAAACACATCACTCTTATTTTGATTTTACTTCACTCTTGTTTACAAAACACATCACTCTTATTATGATTTTACTTCACTGTTGATTACAAAACACATCGCTCTTAGCATGATTTTACTTCACTGTTGTTTACAAAACACGTCACTTTTATTCTGATTTTACATCACTCTTGTTCACAAAACACATCACTCTTATTCTGATTTTATTTCAATCTTGTTCACAAAACACATCACTCTTACTCTGATTTTACTTCACTCTTGTTTACAAAACACATCACTATTATTCTGATTTTATTTCACTCTTGTTTACAAAACACATCACTCTTATTTTGATTTTACTTCACTCTTGTTTACAAAACACATCAATCTTATTATGATTTTACTTCACCGTTGATTACAAAACACATCACTCTTAGCATGATTTTACTTCACTGTTGTTTACAAAACACGTCACTATTGGTCTGATTTTACATCACTCTTGTTCACAAAACACATCACTCTTATTCTGATTTGACTTCAATCTTGTTAACAAAACACATCACTCTTATTCTGAATTTACTTCACTCTTGTTCTCAAATCACATCACTCTTATTCTGATTTTACTTCACTCTTGTTCACAAAACATATCACTCTTATTCTGATTTTACTTCACTCTTGTTTACAAAACACATCACTCTTATTTTGATTTTACTTCACTCTTGTTTACAAAACACATCACTCTTATTATGATTTTACTTCACTGTTGATTACAAAACACATCGCTCTTAGCATGATTTTACTTCACTGTTGTTTACAAAATACGTCACTATTATTCTGATTTTACATCACTCTTGTTCACAAAACACATCACTCTTATTCTGATTTGATTTCAATCTTGTTCACAAAACACATCACTCTTACTCTGATTTTACTTCACTCTTGTTTACAAAACACATCACTATTATTCTGATTTTGTTTCACTCTTGTTTACAAAACACATCGCTCTTATTTTGATTTTACTTCACTCTTGTTTACAAAACACATCACTCTTATTATGATTTTACTTCACCGTTGATTACAAAACACATCACTCTTACCATGATTTTATTTCACTGTTATTTACAAAACACGTCACTATTATTCTGATTTTACATCACTCTTGTTCACAAAACACATCACTCTTATTCTGATTTGACTTCAATCTTGTTCACAAAACACATCACTCTTATTCTGAATTTACTTCACTCTTGTTCACAAAACACATCAATCTTATTCTGATTTTATTTCACTCTTGTTCACAAAACACATCACTCTTATTCTGATTTTACTTCACTCTTGTTCACAAAACATATCACTCTTATTCTGATTTTACTTCACTCTTGTTTACAAAACACATCACTCTTATTTTGATTTTACTTCACTCTTGTTTACAAAACGCATCACTCTTATTATGATTTTACTTCACCGTTGATTACAAAACACATCACTCTTACCATGATTTTACTTCACTGTTGTTTACAAAACACGTCACTATTATTCTGATTTTACATCACTCTTGTTCACAAAACACATCACTCTTATTCTGATTTGACTTCAATCTTGTTCACAAAACACATCACTCTTATTCTGAATTTACTTCACTCTTGTTCAGAAAACACATCACTCTTATTCTGATTTTACTTCACTCTTGTTCACAAAACACATCACTCTTACTCTGATTATACTTCACTCTTGTTTACAAAACATATCACTCTTATTCTGATTTTACTTCACTCTTGTTTACAAAACACATCACTCTTATTTTGATTTTACTTCACTCTTGTTTACAAAACACATCACTCTTATTATGATTTTACTTCACTGTTGATTACAAAACACATCGCTCTTAGCATGATTTTACTTCACTGTTGTTTACAAAACACGTCACTTTTATTCTGATTTTACATCACTCTTGTTCACAAAACACATCACTCTTATTCTGATTTTATTTCAATCTTGTTCACAAAACACATCACTCTTACTCTGATTTTACTTCACTCTTGTTTACAAAACACATCACTATTATTCTGATTTTATTTCACTCTTGTTTACAAAACACATCACTCTTATTTTGATTTTACTTCACTCTTGTTTACAAAACACATCAATCTTATTATGATTTTACTTCACCGTTGATTACAAAACACATCACTCTTAGCATGATTTTACTTCACTGTTGTTTACAAAACACGTCACTATTGGTCTGATTTTACATCACTCTTGTTCACAAAACACATCACTCTTATTCTGATTTGACTTCAATCTTGTTAACAAAACACATCACTCTTATTCTGAATTTACTTCACTCTTGTTCTCAAATCACATCACTCTTATTCTGATTTTACTTCACTCTTGTTCACAAAACATATCACTCTTATTCTGATTTTACTTCACTCTTGTTTAAAAAACACATCACTCTTATTTTGATTTTACTTCACTCATGTTTACAAAACACATCACTCTTATTCTGATTTTACTTCGCTCTTGTTTACAGAAAACATCATTCTTATTCTTTTACAAAACACTTCACTTTTGTTTACAAAACACATCACTCTTATTATGATTTTACTTCACTGTTGATTACAAAACACATCACTCTTAGCATGATTTTACTTCACTGTTGTTTACAAAACACGTCACTATTATTCTCATTTTACATCACTCTTGTTCACAAAACACATCACTCTTATTCTGATTTGACTTCAATCTTGTTCACAAAACACATCACTCTTATTCTGAATTTACTTCACTCTTGTTCACAAAACACATCACTCTTATTCTGATTTTACTTCACTCTTGTTCACAAAACACATCACTCTTATTCTGATTTTAATTCACTCTTGTTCACAAAACATATCACTCTTATTCTGATTTTACTTCACTCTTGTTTACAAAACACATCACTCTTATTTTGATTTTACTTCACTCTTGTTTACAAAACACATAACTCTTATTATGATTTTACTTCACCGTTGATTACAAAACGCATCACTCTTACCATGATTTTACTTCACTGTTGTTTACAAAACACGTCACTATTATTCTGATTTTACATCACTCTTGTTCACAAAACACATCACTCTTATTCTGATTTGACTTCAATCTTGTTCACAAAACACATCACTCTTATTCTGAATTTACTTCACTCTTGTTCACAAAACACATAACTCTTATTCTGATTTTACTTCACTCTTGTTCACAAAACACATCACTCTTACTCTGATTTTACTTCACTCTTGTTTACAAAACATATCACTCTTATTCTGATTTTACTTCACTCTTGTTTACAAAACACATCACTCTTATTTTGATTTTACTTCACTCTTGTTTACAAAACACATCACTCTTATTATGATTTTACTTCACTGTTGATTACAAAACACATCGCTCTTAGCATGATTTTACTTCACTGTTGTTTACAAAACACGTCACTTTTATTCTGATTTTACATCACTCTTGTTCACAAAACACATCACTCTTATTCTGATTTTATTTCAATCTTGTTCACAAAACACATCACTCTTACTCTGATTTTACTTCACTCTTGTTTACAAAACACATCACTATTATTCTGATTTTATTTCACTCTTGTTTACAAAACACATCACTCTTATTTTGATTTTACTTCACTCTTGTTTACAAAACACATCAATCTTATTATGATTTTACTTCACCGTTGATTACAAAACACATCACTCTTAGCATGATTTTACTTCACTTTTGTTTACAAAACACGTCACTATTGGTCTGATTTTACATCACTCTTGTTCACAAAACACATCACTCTTATTCTGATTTGACTTCAATCTTGTTAACAAAACACATCACTCTTATTCTGATTTTACTTCACTCTTGTTCTCAAATCGCATCACTCTTATTCTGATTTTACTTCACTCTTGTTCACAAAACATATCACTCTTATTCTGATTTTACTTCACTCTTGTTTACAAAACACATCACTCTTATTTTGATTTTACTTCACTCATGTTTACAAAACACATCACCCTTATTCTGATTTTACTTCGCTCTTGTTTACAAAACACATCATTCTTATTCTTTTACAAAACACATCACTCTTGTTTTGATTTTACTTCACTTTTGTTTACAAAACACATCACTCTTATTATGATTTTACTTCACTGTTGATTACAAAACACATCACTCTTAGCATGATTTTACTTCACTGTTGTTTACAAAACACGTCACTATTATTCTCATTTTACATCACTCTTGTTCACAAAACACATCACTCTTATTCTGATTTGACTTCAATCTTGTTCACAAAACACATCACTCTTATTCTGAATTTACTTCACTCTTGTTCACAAAACACATCACTCTTATTCTGATTTTACTTCACTCTTGTTCACAAAACACATCACTCTTATTCTGATTTTAATTCACTCTTGTTCACAAAACATATCACTCTTATTCTGATTTTACTTCACTCTTGTTTACAAAACACATCACTCTTATTTTGATTTTACTTCACTCTTGTTTACAAAACACATAACTCTTATTATGATTTTACTTCACCGTTGATTACAAAACGCATCACTCTTACCATGATTTTACTTCACTGTTGTTTACAAAACACGTCACTATTATTCTGATTTTACATCACTCTTGTTCACAAAACACATCACTCTTATTCTGATTTGACTTCAATCTTGTTCACAAAACACATCACTCTTATTCTGAATTTACTTCACTCTTGTTCACAAAACACATAACTCTTATTCTGATTTTACTTCACTCTTGTTCACAAAACACATCACTCTTACTCTGATTTTACTTCACTCTTGTTTACAAAACATATCACTCTTATTCTGATTTTACTTCACTCTTGTTTACAAAACACATCACTCTTATTTTGATTTTACTTCACTCTTGTTTACAAAACACATCACTCTTATTATGATTTTACTTCACTGTTGATTACAAAACACATCGCTCTTAGCATGATTTTACTTCACTGTTGTTTACAAAACACGTCACTTTTATTCTGATTTTACATCACTCTTGTTCACAAAACACATCACTCTTATTCTGATTTTATTTCAATCTTGTTCACAAAACACATCACTCTTACTCTGATTTTACTTCACTCTTGTTTACAAAACACATCACTATTATTCTGATTTTATTTCACTCTTGTTTACAAAACACATCACTCTTATTTTGATTTTACTTCACTCTTGTTTACAAAACACATCAATCTTATTATGATTTTACTTCACCGTTGATTACAAAACACATCACTCTTAGCATGATTTTACTTCACTTTTGTTTACAAAACACGTCACTATTGGTCTGATTTTACATCACTCTTGTTCACAAAACACATCACTCTTATTCTGATTTGACTTCAATCTTGTTAACAAAACACATCACTCTTATTCTGATTTTACTTCACTCTTGTTCTCAAATCACATCACTCTTATTCTGATTTTACTTCACTCTTGTTCACAAAACATATCACTCTTATTCTGATTTTACTTCACTCTTGTTTACAAAACACATCACTCTTATTTTGATTTTACTTCACTCATGTTTACAAAACACATCACCCTTATTCTGATTTTACTTCGCTCTTGTTTACAAAACACATCATTCTTATTCTTTTACAAAACACATCACTCTTGTTTTGATTTTACTTCACTTTTGTTTACAAAACACATCACTCTTATTATGATTTTACTTCACTGTTGATTACAAAACACATCACTCTTAGCATGATTTTACTTCACTGTTGTTTACAAAACACGTCACTATTATTCTCATTTTACATCACTCTTGTTCACAAAACACATCACTCTTATTCTGATTTGACTTCAATCTTGTTCACAAAACACATCACTCTTATTCTGAATTTACTTCACTCTTGTTCACAAAACACATCACTCTTATTCTGATTTTACTTCACTCTTGTTCACAAAACACATCACTCTTATTCTGATTTTACTTCACTCTTGTTCACAAAACATATCACTCTTATTCTGATTTTACTTCACTCTTGTTTACAAAACACATCACTCTTATTTTGATTTTACTTCACTCTTGTTTACAAAACACATCACTCTTATTATGATTTTACTTCACTGTTGATTACAAAACACATCGCTCTTAGCGTGATTTTACTTCACTGTTGTTTACAAAACACGTCACTATTATTCTGATTTTACATCACTCTTGTTCACAAAACACATCACTCTTATTCTGATTTTATTTCAATCTTGTTCACAAAACACATCACTCTTACTCTGATTTTACTTCACTCTTGTTTACAAAACACATCACTATTATTCTGATTTTGTTTCACTCTTGTTTACAAAACACATCACTCTTATTTTGATTTTACTTCACTCTTGTTCAGAAAACACATCACTCTTATTCTGATTTTACTTCACTCTTGTTCACAAAACACATCACTCTTACTCTGATTATACTTCACTCTTGTTTACAAAACATATCACTCTTATTCTGATTTTACTTCACTCTTGTTTACAAAACACATCACTCTTATTTTGATTTTACTTCACTCTTGTTTACAAAACACATCACTCTTATTATGATTTTACTTCACTGTTGATTACAAAACACATCGCTCTTAGCATGATTTTACTTCACTGTTGTTTACAAAACACGTCACTTTTATTCTGATTTTACATCACTCTTGTTCACAAAACACATCACTCTTATTCTGATTTTATTTCAATCTTGTTCACAAAACACATCACTCTTACTCTGATTTTACTTCACTCTTGTTTACAAAACACATCACTATTATTCTGATTTTATTTCACTCTTGTTTACAAAACACATCACTCTTATTTTGATTTTACTTCACTCTTGTTTACAAAACACATCAATCTTATTATGATTTTACTTCACCGTTGATTACAAAACACATCACTCTTAGCATGATTTTACTTCACTGTTGTTTACAAAACACGTCACTATTGGTCTGATTTTACATCACTCTTGTTCACAAAACACATCACTCTTATTCTGATTTGACTTCAATCTTGTTAACAAAACACATCACTCTTATTCTGAATTTACTTCACTCTTGTTCTCAAATCACATCACTCTTATTCTGATTTTACTTCACTCTTGTTCACAAAACATATCACTCTTATTCTGATTTTACTTCACTCTTGTTTACAAAACACATCACTCTTATTTTGATTTTACTTCACTCATGTTTACAAAACACATCACTCTTATTCTGATTTTACTTCGCTCTTGTTTACAGAAAACATCATTCTTATTCTTTTACAAAACACATCACTCTTGTTTTGATTTTACTTCACTTTTGTTTACAAAACACATCACTCTTATTATGATTTTACTTCACTCTTGTTTACAAAACACATAACTCTTATTATGATTTTACTTCACCGTTGATTACAAAACACGTCACTATTATTCTCATTTTACATCACTCTTGTTCACAAAACACATCACTCTTATTCTGATTTGACTTCAATCTTGTTCACAAAACACATCACTCTTATTCTGAATTTACTTCACTCTTGTTCACAAAACACATCACTCTTATTCTGATTTTACTTCACTCTTGTTCACAAAACACATCACTCTTATTCTGATTTTAATTCACTCTTGTTCACAAAACATATCACTCTTATTCTGATTTTACTTCACTCTTGTTTACAAAACACATCACTCTTATTTTGATTTTACTTCACTCTTGTTTACAAAACACATAACTCTTAGCATGATTTTACTTCACCGTTGATTACAAAACGCATCACTCTTACCATGATTTTACTTCACTGTTGTTTACAAAACACGTCACTATTATTCTGATTTTACATCACTCTTGTTCACAAAACACATCACTCTTATTCTGATTTGACTTCAATCTTGTTCACAAAACACATCACTCTTATTCTGAATTTACTTCACTCTTGTTCACAAAACACATAACTCTTATTCTGATTTTACTTCACTCTTGTTCACAAAACACATCACTCTTACTCTGATTTTACTTCACTCTTGTTTACAAAACATATCACTCTTATTCTGATTTTACTTCACTCTTGTTTACAAAACACATCACTCTTATTTTGATTTTACTTCACTCTTGTTTACAAAACACATCACTCTTATTATGATTTTACTTCATTGTTGATTACAAAACACATCGCTCTTAGCATGATTTTACTTCACTGTTGTTTACAAAACACGTCACTTTTATTCTGATTTTACATCACTCTTGTTCACAAAACACATCACTCTTATTTTGATTTTACTTCACTCTTGTTTACAAAACACATAACTCTTATTATGATTTTACTTCACCGTTGATTACAAAACGCATCACTCTTACCATGATTTTACTTCACTCTTGTTTACAAAACACATCACTATTATTCTGATTTTGTTTCACTCTTGTTTACAAAACACATCACTCTTATTTTGATTTTACTTCACTCTTGTTCAGAAAACACATCACTCTTATTCTGATTTTACTTCACTCTTGTTCACAAAACACATCACTCTTACTCTGATTATACTTCACTCTTGTTTACAAAACATATCACTCTTATTCTGATTTTACTTCACTCTTGTTTACAAAACACATCACTCTTATTTTGATTTTACTTCACTCTTGTTTACAAAACACATCACTCTTATTATGATTTTACTTCACTGTTGATTACAAAACACATCGCTCTTAGCATGATTTTACTTCACTGTTGTTTACAAAACACGTCACTTTTATTCTGATTTTACATCACTCTTGTTCACAAAACACATCACTCTTATTCTGATTTTATTTCAATCTTGTTCACAAAACACATCACTCTTACTCTGATTTTACTTCACTCTTGTTTACAAAACATATCACTCTTATTCTGATTTTACTTCACTCTTGTTTACAAAACACATCACTCTTATTTTGATTTTACTTCACTCTTGTTTACAAAACACATCACTCTTATTATGATTTTACTTCATTGTTGATTACAAAACACATCGCTCTTAGCATGATTTTACTTCACTGTTGTTTACAAAACACGTCACTTTTATTCTGATTTTACATCACTCTTGTTCACAAAACACATCACTCTTATTTTGATTTTACTTCACTCTTGTTTACAAAACACATAACTCTTATTATGATTTTACTTCACCGTTGATTACAAAACGCATCACTCTTACCATGATTTTACTTCACTCTTGTTTACAAAACACATCACTATTATTCTGATTTTGTTTCACTCTTGTTTACAAAACACATCACTCTTATTTTGATTTTACTTCACTCTTGTTCAGAAAACACATCACTCTTATTCTGATTTTACTTCACTCTTGTTCACAAAACACATCACTCTTACTCTGATTATACTTCACTCTTGTTTACAAAACATATCACTCTTATTCTGATTTTACTTCACTCTTGTTTACAAAACACATCACTCTTATTTTGATTTTACTTCACTCTTGTTTACAAAACACATCACTCTTATTATGATTTTACTTCACTGTTGATTACAAAACACATCACTCTTAGCATGATTTTACTTCACTGTTGTTTACAAAACACGTCACTTTTATTCTGATTTTACATCACTCTTGTTCACAAAACACATCACTCTTATTCTGATTTTATTTCAATCTTGTTCACAAAACACATCACTCTTATTCTGATTTTACTTCACTCTTGTTACAAAACACATCACTATTATTCTGATGATTTATTTCACTCTTGTTTACAAAACACATCACTCTTATTTTGATTTTACTTCACTCTTGTTTACAAAACACATCAATCTTATTATGATTTTACTTCACCGTTGATTACAAAACACATCACTCTTAGCATGATTTTACTTCACTGTTGTTTACAAAACACGTCACTATTATTCTGATTTTACATCACTCTTGTTCACAAAACACATCACTCTTATTCTGATTTGACTTCAATCTTGTTAACAAAACACATCACTCTTATTCTGATTTTACTTCACTCTTGTTCACAAAACACATCACTCTTATTCTGATTTTACTTCACTCTTGTTCACAAAACATATCACTCTTATTCTGATTTTACTTCACTCTTGTTTACAAAACACATCACTCTTATTTTGATTTTACTTCACTCTTGTTTACAAACACATCACTCTTATTCTGATTTTACTTCACTCTTGTTTACAAAAAACATCATTCTTATTCTTTACAAAACACATCACTCTTGTTTTGATTTTACTTCACTTTGTTACACAAACACATCACTCTTATTATGATTTTACTTCACTCTTGTTACAAAACACATCACTCTTAGCATGATTTTACTTCACTGTTGTTTACAAAACACATCACTATTATTCTGATTTTACATCACTCTTGTTCACAAAACACATCACTCTTATTCTGATTTGACTTCAATCTTGTTCACAAAACACATCACTCTTATTCTGAATTTACTTCACTCTTGTTCACAAAACACATCACTCTTATTCTGATTTTACTTCACTCTTGTTCACAAAACACATCACTCTTATTCTGATTTTACTTCACTCTTGTTCACAAAACATATCATCTATTCTGATTTTACTTCACTCTTGTTTACAAAACACATCACTCTTATTTTGATTTTACTTCACTCTTGTTACAAAACACATCACTCTTATTATGATTTTACTTCACTGTTGATTACAAACACATCACTCTTAGCATGATTTTACTTCACTGTTGTTTACAAAACACGTCACTATTATTCTGATTTTACATCACTCTTGTTCACAAAACACATCACTCTTATTCTGATTTTACTTCAATCTTGTTCACAAAAACACATCACTCTTATTCTGATTTTACTTCACTCTTGTTTACAAAAACACATCACTCTTATTCTGATTTTACTTCACTCTTGTTCACAAAACACATCACTCTTACTCTGATTTTACTTCACTCTTGTTTACAAAACACATCACTCTTATTCTGATTTTACTTCACTCTTGTTTACAAAACACATCACTCTTATTTTGATTTTACTTCACTCTTGTTTACAAAACACATCACTCTTATTATGATTTTACTTCACTGTTGATTACAAAACACATCGCTCTTAGCATGATTTTACTTCACTGTTGTTTACAAAACACGTCACTTTTATTCTGATTTTACATCACTCTTGTTCACAAAACACATCACTCTTATTCTGATTTT
>NW_024598737.1:0-20556 GCF_004379255.2 Salvia splendens
ATGTAATTTTGAGTAATTAAATATTTACGTATATTAAAAATAATGAAAGTTTTATAAATGGAATTGGATAATAGTTATAAAAAAAGAAAATACTATAAGTAGTGGTTATAATTTAATGTATTGAGTATAGGTGTTGTATATTATTCGAAATTTTAGTGGGATATTATTGAAGCGAGAGCATTTTGAATCATTTTTTTCTTTTTATTTCCCTTAAATCATTCATTCTTTTATTTTGTTTACTGATTATATTGTGATAGAATAGTATCAATGGAACTAAATTTCTACCTCTACTTTTAATTAAAACAGTAGTACTTGTGTGGCTGTCGGTATTATGACTGCATATACATATATAGTCAACAATTAATTGAGGGGTGATAAAAGGAATGTTGGTGAGGATCCGAACTACTACTACTTAACACGTAGCTTTCCCACATTAGATGCAAAACAAAAAAACAACTAAGAAAGCATACGAATCAAGCAAGTGAACGAGTACATATATATGATAATGATACAACAAATGTGTGTTGAAAAAATGCAAAATTTTAGAATAGCAGAAATCTCAGACATGAAAGATGATTCGTTTCATTCGAATCACACTATTGGAATTATCAACATGTTACAGTATTTGTTGTGCATTTTGCGGACCAAAGGCTTCATTCCCTACCTTAGATATTATGAATTTCTCAATCTACATCTTCACTAAACACCCAAATGTAGTGTTCTGCTCCTCCAAATCTCTGAAGTGAGCATCAGCTCACCGGTTTCGAGACCTGCACAACAAACAAGTCGAAACCCAACCTTATAAAAACAAGAAAACCTAATCGAACTTACATGATCATCACAAACATCAACAGTCCATATTGCAATCAAACGCCACAAAGTCGAGAAAATCCTAATAGAAAGTAACAAAAGAAAATGCAGCAAGAAAGAACAATCACTAATTATTCAGTTTAGCATAGGCAACAAAAATCTTCATGTTGTGACAGCAACATTCTGTGTATACTTTTCTGTGTTATCTCACAACACAGTACTATTCTGGCCTTGTATTCAATGTTGAACAGAACAATGCTTCCAGTTTTAGATATGCAAGTATTTAATGGGGATGAAAAACATAATCAAGAAAGGCAAGATTTTTCAAACTCAAGCAGCGGAGAATTTAAATCTGCACAGGATCATAATTCTTTATGTCTGATGACTATGAGAAGACCAATAAGTTTCCCTCTACCAAGTACCAACACTAGTTAAGCGCTATAACTCAGATTAGTGCTTAGTAGATATCTTTCGACATTCAAACACTTAATTGAATTTATGTTTTGTCGTCATGGAACTTGGATCGATGATCAGCCAACGACCATGTGAAACTAGAGTTATCGATCTGAACATGAAAAGATTATGTCATCAATGGAAAAGGTTATGTTGCCTTTGAGGAAACAAACAGAAAACTTGGATTTATTTGCAAACACCATACGCTGAGATTTTTGTTTGGGTGGTGCAGTAGAGATTAGGCGGTGCGCAAAATGGAAGACTATAAACACCCACCTAGCTACTTTCATCAAGTTCAACTTTTTCTCATACATTTTATGCCAAATTCAATTAGTCATTTGTGAACGAAGAGGGCCTCAATTAGCAGAAACAGAGGGCACCTGAGTATTACAACATTCAAGATTGGCATCAAAGATGAATGAATTCTTATGCTGTTCTCAAGATTTGAATTACTTTAATGAGGGATGGTTGAGTTAACAAAAAAAGGTAAGTGACACTCCTAAACTATGGCTTTTGTTTTTAACTGTGGTTAAAAGACTAGTTCATAGTACATTGCTTTAATTCGATACATCATCTAGTTCCTGAATGCACACTAAAATCTCGAATTGTATACACATGCAGTAACATTTCTATTAGCATAATCAGTTCATGGGAACTTAAATAGCAACAATTTCTTGTAGATTTGATCTCCCATGGACAAAATTAGTATGAAACAATACAGAGAATACAGAAAGCAAAAAAGAAAAATAGACAAATTTGTAAGTGCAAATGCTCGCAACTTGTAAAGTAAATGTAGCTGTATGAACACACAAAAAATATGAATAACAAATCGAGGGCAGATAAAAAAAGAAAACCCAAACAGCGCAAGGAAAGAAAGAGTGACCTTTTGGGAGGAGAGGCCATGGTCTGAGAAAATATGGTGCCACTGCCGCCATGAGCAAAGTCACTAGTTTGAAGAAAAACCCAAATAGCGCAAGGGGTGTTTGGTTCAGAGAGAGAGAGAGAGAGGGAGGGGGAAGTGCAGCACAGCACTGAGCAGTGAGTTGGAAGTAGGAAAACAGCATTTTGTTCAAAGGGATTTTCAGAGTGAGACAGACTCTTTATTCACTTTTCCTCTTTTATTTTTGTGTTGTTTGTAGAGCAACAGGGTTCACTCCCATCTGTATTCTGTATTGTAACTGGTCTGTCTCTGTGTGTGTGAGAGAGAGAGGTCTTTTGGTTGAAAACAGCACGAATCACGAGGAGCTGAAATGCCAACACAGGAAGAATTTAAAACAGCGGTAAAATGCCTTCAATTTCTGCCTTCATACCTTTTACTTTTACCACTCTCTCTTTCCAACTCGATCAAGTTTCGACTCAATTAAAATAATAATAATAATATATTAAAATATATTAAAATAATGGGCCTATACGAAATGGGCTTCGTAAAAGGGCAAACTTTATAGCTTGAAAATTAAATACAGAGGTTTGCCATTGTCAGTGGAGAAATTTACAAGTGACGAACATAGCCACCATGGCCATACCATGCTAAGGACTCGAACTTAAATGTTGTGTAGATAGATGTTGGGTACAATTGATAATTGTATCAATAATAGTTATAGAAGGCTGGAAATGGTCCTGACAACAGACAAATAGGGCGGACACTCTACACTTCTTACATGCAGAGAAGCTCACATTCACTTTTCTGCTGAATAACATATTGGCACACAAAAACAGTACAAGATCACAAGCGAATAAATGCCATATGGTCAAAGATTCAAGCATGGTGGCAAAATCATGGTAATCTTGAAAGAAATGATCAAGAAAATGATGTGCATCAAGAGCAAGACATTTTTAGCATTAACCGATCAACAATAACTGTCCCCAAAACTTAGCATCAAGCACAAACCAAAAGCAACAATTATCCAAAACTAAAGCACAACTCTCCCAATTCGGCCAAGAAGAAAAGGAAATATAGAAATCCTCCTACTCTCTACCTTACTACCATTGAAGAAGCACAAATCAATGTTTCCTTGCAGCATGTATGTACCCCACCATTACAGCAGCAGTAGCAATGGCCGAGCCACCCACAAGCATCCACTCCCTTTGCCTCAGGCCACAAACCAACCCTCTCTTTCCAAGGCTATCATTGCCGTGACGCTCGAGCTCCTTGATCAAATTCTCCTTATCATCCAAACAGCTTTGCAGAACGCTGATTTCAGCCTTCATCTTCTCCACCTTCATCGCCAAACCATCCTTCTCCGCAGAACCCTTGCCCTTGCCCTTGCCCTTGCCCTTGCCCACCACAGCTTCCAATTCCTCCACATTCTTCTTGAAAACCTGGATCTGCTTATCCCTAGCATCCAGTTCCACCACCAGCAACGCCTTCTCCCTCTCTGCCGCATCCAGCTTCACATCTTTCTCCACCGCCCTCCCTTTCATCCCCTCCAATTCGCTCTTCAATCCAGGCAATTCCTGCAAATCGATCATCGCGGTCGCCAAATCGTGATGCAGCCTCGACACCTCGCCTTCGAGATCCGCGGCGCGCGCAGCCACAGCACCAAACGCCTTGTTGTCCGATTGCGCGTTCTCTGTTTGATTCTTCAAATCCGCATTCTCGGATTCCAATTTCTCAACAGATGCCTTCAGCTCATCTATTTGTTGCTTGTATTCCTTGACGATCTTAGTGTTCTCCTCCTCGAGATCATTGATCCTTTGATTGAGCTCGTCGGAATCCGCATTGTCAGCATCAGCGAATTCTTCGTGGAACGACGACTCGTCCGCCATTAAATATTCCTATAAACACAAAAAAGAGAACGCATTGAAAATAATAATAACACAGATTTGATCCAAAAAGAAACAAGCGGATGCTCAAATCGACGAATTTCATAATTGCACAACATGGGAGGAAAAACAGAGAATAAGGACATATCGAAAACGGAATTTTACGATTCAATTTGTTACCAGATTGATTCCATGAAGAGAAAAGAGATTCAAGAAAGAAATAGATGTAACCTGCCTAGGGTGTGCGGAAGATTGTAGGGTTTATGGAATTTTCAGTCGAGAGAGAAATGCTGTGTATTTTAAAGGCAGGAAAAAATTACTACTCCTCCTCAAACGGGCTATATTAAAATTTAAGACATAGATCGTCCTATTAAAGTACTTATTCCTTTGCGTTTAATCATATAGAAAACCTATCTAACCATAATATTATTATGGTCCATCGCAATACACTTTTGCGCACTAGATTATCTCTTTTTATACCATCTTCTTTCTTGAACTATATGGAGTACCTTTTTTTATATAAAAAACTTCTCCAATCATACATTATTATAGGGGTGGCAAATCGTGCGTGTTGAGTCGTTATCGGGTCAATCTATTAACGACACGATCTAATAAGGACAAACACACACTCGATCTGGTAAGAAAACCCCAAACCCGAACACGAACCTGACTTGCTACCCTCAAACCGAACACTGCACAAACCCGACACGAACCCATTAACGACACGAACCACCTTGGGTCAACACGACACGATTACAAGACGTGCACGTCACGACACTATAACAACACGACCTGATAACACGGTTAGAACCTAATAACATGATTGGAACCTGATAATACGATAAGAACCTGATAACAACTGCTCTTGATTAACAAAAGTTACAAAACTTTGAATCTGATTTGTAAGGGTCTAATTAAAAACCTAAAATCTGATTACACAATCTGATCTGATGAACAATAACTTCAATAAATTCATAGCGACAAAATCCAATGAAATCCAACAAAAAATTATCATTTTTAAAAATGCTAAAAGTTAATAATATTATAATATTATTTCATAATGGGTAACCTGAACCCGACACGATAAGGACACGAACCCAATAAGTTTTGACCCAAACCTATTAATTTCGCGTTCTTAACGAGTCGACCCGATAAGGACACGAACCTAATAAGCTTTGACCCAAACCTATTAATTTCGAGCAGATTCGTGTCAGATTAACGTGTCGTTGCAAAAAATTGTCAGCCTTATATACCAAACTCAAACCCAATTTTAAATTTTTCTATGGAACAACATCAAATATGGTGCAACTGTAAAAATTTTGTGAGACATATACTAAAAATGGTACTCCCTCTGATCTATGTTAATTCATTTTTCTATTTGGGAAGTTCAAAAAGATAATTGAGTCATTTAGCAAAGAGTAACTATTTCTCATACTTTATTCTTTCTTCATTTCTCTTACTTTATTCACTGTCCACTTAACACATTATTTTTAATTTTTGTGCCGAAAAGAAGCGACTTTATTAACAAGGAACATAAAGAGTATAAAATTTGAATTTTGTGTGAATGATTGGAGTAAAATTATTTTTTAGTGTGATTAATACTCAAAAATTAGTTTGAGTTTAATATAAATGGAAATATGAGTTTGAGTTTGATGTAAATGGTTAAAGATGTTAATTATATTTAGCTAACTTATTTCATTCTTTTTTTTTTTAATTTGTAAAAATTTGTGTTAATCTCAAATGAGATATAGAATAGCAGATGAAAAGTGTATATGGAGTAGACATGCCCACCGGTTCCGGTTCCGGCGGTTAACCGCCGAACCGGAACCGTGGCCTTTTTCCCGAACCGGAACCGTCGGAATTCGGGTCGCGGTCCGGTTCCGGTTCAAGATATTTCGAACCGGAACCGTCACCGAACCGGCGGTTCCGGACGGTTCGGAACCGGTGGTTAACCGGCTAAACCGCCGGTTCAGGCGCGTTTTTCAAGGCATGTGATGGGGCAGACCGGCGGCAGCTTTTTAGCTGAAAAACCGGCCGGTTCCGGCGGTTTTTCGGTCGTGAACCGCCGGTTAACCGGCAGTTAACCGTGAAAACTAGCGGTTAACCGCCGGTTCAGGGGGTTCCGGTTGCGGCGCGAGAAACGAGGCGACATGACGCAGCTTTTGCAGACGGTTTCGTTGACCGAACCGGCGGTTTCGTCCCGGAAACCGGCGGTTTTGCCCGGAAACCGGCGGTTCCGGCGGTTTTCCGCCAAAAACCGCCGGTTTTGCCGATTTTTCAACTTTTTTTTTTCAAATTTCAAATTCGAATTCTTCCATTTTCCCCCCCATTTTTATCTATAAATACCCCCCTCTATCTTCATTTACATTCACCCCACTCTTGTGTTAATAAGAGTTTCTCTCTTCAATCTCCCAATTCTCTCTCTTTGTCTCCAATTTCTCATTTGTGCTATTGTGCTTCCATTTAATTACGCAAGTGCTACTCTTATTACGCATTGTTATACACTTATACTTGTTCCCGTAGTTCTATAAGTTGTCTTCCTTTCTCAATTGCTAAAACAAAAAAAAAATATTATTCCATATTTCTACATTTCTACATAGCAATATGTCTTCATCCCGAGAAGGTCGTGTTGATAAGGGAAAGGCCAAGAGGCCATCTCGGAGATCCGTTATTGATGAAATTTCTCAAATGAACATGGATGAGTGGCAGGTTAATATTTATTATCTACTAATTTAATTAATTTTGAATTACATTACATTATTGTTCATAATTTTATTTTGTATTTACAATACAAATATTATTTTGTAGGCTCGAGAAGAGCAAGATGTGGCACATGCTATTGCTCTTTCTCGCTCTCAATACCAAGGCGATGCTTATGTTGGTACCGGTAGTGGTGCTCCCGGTCGCGGTGCCTATTCCCAACAAAGTCCAACCCCTGTGAATGTTGATGAAGATGATGATGATGATGACGACGACGAGGAGGAGGGGGAGGAGGTATAAGAGGTTCAAGAAATGCCACCCCCACCACCACCAAGGAGTCGGCGTGGTCGTGGACAACCTCCTCAACCTCCTAGACCAGCTGAAAGGTCTTTAACCTCCAACATCATGGTGAAACATTTCAAGAAGGTACAAGATAGTAACGATCCTAACACTTATAATGTGTATTGCAACTATTGCGAAAACGTATACACATTCCGAAGGGGTGGAGGATACGGTACATTTACCCGTCACATGGAGAAAGCGCATCCGGTCGAGTTTGGTATCGCTCCAACCCAAACTCAACTCAACTTTCAACATGGAGTCGGGACCGGGAGTGGGACGGGTTCATCCCAAACATCAGGTACGTGTAGCAATACTCTTTTGAAATATGATCACAAAAATGCTCTTAATGTGATGTCTAGATTTGCCGTTATGAAACATTTTCCATTCAATGCTTTTGATAACGATGCTTTTGAGTCGAGTATGCGGCAAGTTTATAATGCCGCTGCAAGAAAATTGAGTCGAACTTCAATGACTCGGGCCGTTGTTCGACAATGCATGGAAAAGAAGGCGCAATTAGGTACGTTTATTATTAACTTAGGGCATAAAGTTTCTATTTGTTCTGATGTGTGGACTGATTGTTTTTGTAAAAATTCGTATATGGGCATCACTGTGCATTTCGTTGATCACAGTTGGACTTTAAACAAACGTTTGATTGCATTTCGGGAATTTCCCGCACCACACACTGCACAAGCAATTGCTCAATTGATCATTCAAGTTTTGAATGAATTTCAATTGATCAATAAAATTTTTTCAATTGGTTTTGACAATGCTAGCGCTAACACTGCTAGCATAGATGAACTAATCAGTGCATGTTCTCCTGTTATTGATGGTAAATATTTTCATGTGCGATGTATTGCCCATATTTTGAATTTGTGTGTTCAAGATGCGATCGATTTGTGGCAAAAGTATGTTGATCCTATTAGAACTGCTGTGAAGTTGATTCATAACAAAGCTCCTATTGGTAGAGCTTGGAAGAGATATTGTCATGGTAAGCAATGCAGGTACACCAACTTTCGTTTGGATGTTTCAACTCGTTGGAACTCGACATATGATATGTTGGAGTCGACTTTGAACCACATTGAGTATTTATGTGATTTTTTTAGAAGTTGTCCTCATGTTCCTTCTGATTTGATTTTGATACCCGCTTGTTGGGACCACAGCATGGATTTATTTCGATTATTCCGCGCTTTCAAAAATGCCACTGTTGAGTTATCCGGTGTTTATTATCCTACTTCTGTGCGCGTTTTGGAGCATTGCATGTATGTGGCAATTGGTTTTAAAACTTGTGTGAAAAATACTCAATTCATTGAGTTGAAGGCTATTTTGTTTTACATGGTTGAAAAATGGTTAAAATATTTTTCACGTATTCCAAATGTGTTTTTGATTGCAAAATGCTTGGATCCAAAGTGGAAGTTGCATGGTGTTTATAAAATTTTAGACATGTACTATGGTTGTTTGCACGCTTTGGATTTTCTCAACTCCGCGAAATGGGCTTGACAAGAGGAGAATGCTTCGAACTAAGTATTCCGGATGTTGATGAAATCAAACTAAGGTTAGATAGTGCACTTCGTTCTCTCTACGCGGAATATGAAATGCGGTATAACACCGCTCACCAGGTACGTGCTCCTCCTAGTCCGTCTACATTTGATTTTGGTGGAGGGGATTTTACCAATATCATGATTGATCCCGACGTAGTATCACAATTGCAAGATCTATACGGTACTACAACCAATAGGACTAGAGCGACTAGTGAATTAGATATATATTTGGAATCGCGCTCTATTTTTCAAGATGCAGGTCCTCCTACTCAACAAATTGACGTCCTTAATTGGTGGGGAACACATGACAAAGAGTTTCCGATACTCTCCATCATGGCTAAGGAGATATTCGCCGTTCCCGCTTCCACCGTCGCCGTTGAACAAGCTTTTAGTGTCGGCGGTTGTGTCCTAGACGACAAAAGGAGCAATCTCTCCGCCAAGAACATGGAAGCCACTATGTTACTTGACGATTGGGCAAAGGCGGACATGAGAGCACAAGAGCCGGATTTCGACTTCCGTGTAGAGAGTGATGGTGAAGAATTTTCTTCCGATGGCGATGACGAGGTCAGAAGCGAGGGCACTCAACATTAGCAATGAGTCGACGGGGGGCGGTGAACGGCGAGCACAGCCGACCAAAAAGGTAAGCAAGGTAAGAGAACTACGTGGGCTTTGATTCCTCAATAAAATTGTGGATACGTAGGCACCTCAACTTAAATTTGAAAAGTTTAACTTCGAAAGTTTAAGTTGAGCTCAAGCCCTTTTCAATTATTTTTTTTCCCCCCATTTCATGTTTTTTTATTTGTAATTGTAATGTATCGTTGTTGCGGCTAAGTTGTACTTGAAGATCATTAAAATATATTCCCCATTTGATAAGTATCTTATTGGTGAAAAAGTGGATATCTTTGGGGCAAATGGTACTGGAACACAAATTTATATATGATCTTGAAGTATCATCCAGATTCCATATATAAATTTGTGTTCCAGTACCATCTGCCTCAAAGATACCCACTTTTTTACCAATAAGATATTTATCAAATGGGGAATATATTTTAATGATCTTCAAGTACAATTCTTCTCGGAATCAACCATTTTTTCATGCAAAATGTTGCCCATTTTCTAAGCAAACACATATCAGCACGCCATATACACATTGCTGCATTTCTAATAGGGGCAATTTGATCTTCCAAAGCAATCAATGCATCTCGAACACACATAGTCAGAACATTATTCAAGCATCTATCATGGAAAAAATCAGAACAAACTATCTATTAGTGCTATTTTTTTCCATGCTTGAATAATATTCTGACTATGTGTGTTCGAGATGCATTGATTGCTTTGGAAGATCAAATTGCCCCTATTAGAAATGCAGCAATGTGTATATGGCGTGCTGATATATGTTTGCTTAGAAAATGGGCAACATTTTGCAAGAAAAAATGGTTGATCCTAAGGTAAGAGAACTACGTGGGCTTTGATTCCTCAATAAAATTGTGGATACGTAGGCAACTCAACTTAAATTTGAAAAGTTTAACTTTGAAAGTTTAAGTTGATCCCAAGCCCTTTTCAATTTTTCCTTTTTCCCCCCCATTTCATGTTTTTTTTATTTACCTTCCGAGTCCCACGAGGCGACGACACTTGTAAATTATATTATATTGTTGTATGTTGTTGTATTGTATACTTATGTATTGTAAATTGTAATGTATCGTTGTCCGTTACAACTCAAAATCAATAAAATTTATTTCATTTTCTCCTTATTCGTCTTATTTGTGCTTGAATTATGCATTGTCTTGTTCCGATTTATTGTATAAAGCCAAATTTCAAATTTAAAAAAAAAATAATTGAACCGGCGAAACCGCCGGTTCGAAAACCGGAACCGCCAAAATCGCCGGAAAACCGGCGGTTCCGAACCGGAACCGGAACCGGAACCGTGAAATAGCCTCACGGTTCGGTTCCGGTTCCGCCATCGACCGAACCGGAACCGCCGGTTCGTGAACCGTGGGCATGTTTAATATGGAGTACTCCTTTATTAATTGAGCTGCAATCCCCCGTTTAAGTAAAATCTTTCGGAACCGCCGGTTCGTGAACCGTGGGCATGTTTAATATGGAGTACTCCTTTATTAATTGAGCTGCAATCCCCCGTTTAAGTAAAATCTGGGTTTTAACCCCATTGATAAATTGAAAACATTACATTGTTCCAATGTATAAAATGGATGAATTAGAAGATTGTCTCTGTTTTTGTTTAAACTTTAAACAGTCAATATATTACAGTTTTTGTTTAAACAGTCAATATATTACAATTTGATACTAGCGCAGTAGCGCTATAACAAATTGCATCCATATCAAGCAATTTATGATAGTACTAGACTACTAGTATCTTATTTAAGTACCCGGTGTAACCCGGCATATGATATGCCCTAAATACTTGATTAAGATTCCAAGCAAGTTATGGTAGTACTAATATCTTATTTAGATATCCGGTGTAACCCGGTATATGATACTGATACGACCCTACGTCGTATCCCGTTTCTCCGGCGTCCTAGCGAAGGATCGGCGGTAGCAAAGAACCGGCTGTGCGCGGGAATTCCTCTCCGTCGGGCAGCGCGAGATCTTAGTGAAAGAGAATTTCTCAACACGTTGTTGGACACGTAACGATTTTATTGATTTACTGAATGGATCCAAAAATAATAACCATCTATCTCTATTTATAATACTCTAATACTATACCCTAACTTATTGACCAAGATAACAAATATATGGAAGGATTTGGTGAATCAAAAGATATAACTAAATAATGGGATATAGGATCGTATCAACTCTCCCCCGGTTAAAATCCACCTTGTCCTCAAGGTGGAAACCACGAAGCACGATGATAGTTGAAAGCTTTGGCGATGCGTATCCTCCGGGATCAAACACATATCGAACAGTTGAATGTCTTCCTTTATAACTTCCCTCACACAGCAGCGCCATAAACATACACTCATACGTAGCATGCTCTAGTTTTGCGTTATCAACGCAAGCCCTCTTGAGGAAGAGATCCATTGCGAACGTTTTCCCCACACCACAAAGCTTCTTGATGATCAAAACCCGGCTGATTCCTTTACCAATACAACCACTCGCCTCCGTCGCATGTTTGATCGTTATTTTCAGCTCCTTAATCTCATTCTGCGCATCCATCTCCACTCTTGCAGCTTCCGTATTGGCCTGTTCTGCCGCGTGCTCCTTCACATCCGCTTGCTTCATCAAGTTGATGACAGACTCCATTTCCATGAACAATGTTTTCTTAATATTTCTTGCATCGGCGATGATTTCCTCCAAGTGATCAATATTAGTACAATTTGGACTACACATGGAGGAATTGCTTATGTTTTTCCCACGGGAAGCACTGTCAGTAGACGACGATGTATCCGATTCACCTAAAACCATCGAGGATAAATTTGATCCATCTACATCATTCTCATCATATTCATCTTCTTTCTCAACATTTTCATCTAAATCATTCCCACCATTTTCATCTAAATCATTCTCATCAGAGTAACATAATAAACGTTGTTTGCACACATGACTCACCAACCATTTATCTGGGCAGTAATAACACAGACCCAACCGAGCTCGTTCCGCTTTTTCTGCCTGCGAAACCCGGACCCTCGGTGGCCTTGCCTGATCAACCGCACGTCCCGGACCTCCCTGGGTCTGAATCGGCGTCGGTAAAGGTTCCGATGACTGCTGCGCCGGGGAATCATCAAATGATTGAAGTAAAATTGGACCCTCGAGATCCCATTGGATGTATTTGTCCCATCGAAACGCGGGGCATCCATGTGCACCCTCTTGGTTGATCATAACCCGACATGTTGGCCTGGAAACGCTGTGGGGGATCCCAACACGTTGATGGCCTTTCCTGCGACTGGTCGAAGCCTCCCGCACGGGTACGGGCCTGTATATACCCTGGCGGTCCCAGCATGAACCTCGTTGGCCCAGCCTCCGCGGCAGCCCCGACCCGGCTGCTGGTCGTCTCGCAGCCCCCCGTTAGGGTACCGTGAATTATACCCTCTGTCACCATACCGCGTATACCTGAAACCATCATCCCCCCAATCCTCTCCGGCCTCGAAACACGAGGGCAGTTCTGCCTCGCGCGCCACCGGCGGCTCCAGATACTGGAAACGTCGATCGGTCTCGTCCCTCCACGCATCAAATCTGTCGAGACGATCCAATAAGCGATCCAACCTACCACTCACCGAGTCGTCGTGATTTATCTCCTCCGATTGACGAACTTCCAAATCCCTATCATCTAACTGCAGTCGATGAGGGACCCCAAAATTGCGACGATCAACGGGCTGTTGACGACGCTGCCCCCCACTCGTGAATGAGTCAGGGCGTGAAGAGCCCCAGCCGACTCTGCTGTTGTAGTTAACACGTCTCATGAGTACACAGATGAAAGCACCAGTTGATACGACCCTACGTCGTATCCCGTTTCTCCGGCGTCCTAGCGAAGGATCGGCGGTAGCAAAGAACCGGCTGTGCGCGGGAATTCCTCTCCGTCGGGCAGCGCGAGATCTTAGTGAAAGAGAATTTCTCAACACGTTGTTGGACACGTAACGATTTTATTGATTTACTGAATGGATCCAAAAATAATAACCATCTATCTCTATTTATAATACTCTAATACTATACCCTAACTTATTGACCAAGATAACAAATATATGGAAGGATTTGGTGAATCAAAAGATATAACTAAATAATGGGATATAGGATCGTATCAGATACTCCTTTCGTCTTACGTTACTCGCAATTTTTATTTTAGGAAGTTAATTTGGGATTCATTTTTTAGTATAATTAAATTAGAATTTTAGGTGTAATGAGACATAACTTAATAAAGAGTCTCTTAACTTAGTCTAACATATTAATTAAATATAACTTAAACTAGAAATAATGTAAGTAGTTTGAGACGAGTCGAAATAGAATAGTGCAGGTAACATGGGACGGAGGGAGTATATCTTAAATACTTGATTATATGTGTTCCACAAGAGTATGTACTTTTTCCTTTTTAGTATGTCACGCGAGAATGCATATTCTTGTGCACAGAGATGAGTTAAGTTTTTAATTTCTGTATTTATTATACTATTAGCAATTTTGTGTAACCCCTCGTTTTTTTAGCAAATAATACCCTTTATCAATAGGTCGAACACATAATCGATTTTTGGATAATGACGTTCATGTGATATATTACATGGACATCATTACCCACGGTCACACAAGTATCATTGTTTTTATAAATTAGGACAAAATATAGGTAAAATAATAAAGATATTAAGTTCAATTGATTAATCAGTAAACAAAATAAAAGAATGAATGATTAAGGGAAATAAAAAGAATGAGTGATTCAAAATGGGGAGCGGTTGCACTCGGGAGGGAATCGTTGAGCAAAGCGGTTAGAATCAGAGCAGTAGTTGTAGATCATATAGTTTTGCTGAACCCATCTTAGGAGCCTGTTTCTGCCTTGGGCGTCAAGGTCCTGCGTCTGCCAGCATTGTTGGCGGAATCACCAACGGCGGAGTTGATGTTGAAGTCGCTCCAATCCGCCTTGACACGGCCCCAGTCGTCGGCGTTCCACAAGCTGCAGTAAACTCTCATCGCCTGCGTTTTAGGGAACGGAGTCCCGATGGCTTCGTCACACTCTGATCGGAATGTTGTCCCACCATAAATCTGTACATTCAATTCAATTACTTGCACCATTAATTAATTTCGCGCAACAATTCTATAATCAAAGTAATTAGATCAACACTCACATGATGCGTTGGAATAGGTGTGGAAAGATGAAGTCGGATCGAACCAGAGGCGGAATTGCTGTTCCTTATCGCCTTTTCCGCCGGCAAAAACGTTGGTGGTTGAATTCCCCAGAAATTTGAAGTCGATTTCATCGATCGTGTCCTGCTCCTTGAGACGACAACTGCAAGTTCCAAATTTGAATTTGAATTTAGAACAAACAAAACAATTAGTAATTCAATTAGAATGTGAGAATTAATTAGAAAAGGGAAAGCAGAATTACGAAGAAAGTATTCCAGCGGAGTTTCCAGGGACGAGCTCCATCTGCATATCGAATCTACCAAATAAGTATTCATTCTTGGATTGGAAACCGGAGCCAGAGAGAGTATTGGTCTAGCGAGAGAGTGACTTGCCGCCCGCCTTCCACCACGTGATCTCCGCGTCGCGGTAGAAATCGCCGGAACCGAAGCTCAGAACAACAGCACCAAACAGAATAGAGACTACAAGGATTTACAAGATGCACCACCCATTGCTCTTGTTCAAGGGAGACGGGAAAGGAAGATAGTGAAGTGTAGTGTAGATGTGTAGTTTGATTTGGTAGGAGTGAAGTGTTTTGCATTTTTTTGTAATATTTATATACTCCAGTTAGTATTGCAGATCCAACGGTGGGGACAGCTGGAATGGAGCTCGACCGCGGTTTCCTGAAAATGAAAGCTGGCTGATTTCGGCATAAGAGCATGCACAACGGTGGCACCGGGCCCCGCGTCCATCCGCGCCGCTGGCAAGGACGAGGCTCGCCGCCACTGCGCTCGCGTCGCTGGCACGGTACTGCTCGATGCATCGAGCAGCGCCGTGCCAGCGAGCAGGACACGTGGCGAATGGCGATTGGGCAACGGCTATGGGGACAGCTAGAGTGGAGCTCGACCGCGGTTTCCTGAAAATGAAAGCTGGCTGATTTCGGCATAAGAGCATGCACAACGGTGGCGCCGGGCCCCGCGTCCGTCCGCGCAGCTGGCAAGGATGAGGCTGGCCGCCGCTACGCTCGCGTCGCTGGCACGGCACTGCTCGATGCATCGAGCAGCGCCGTGCCAGCGAGCAGGACACGTGGCGAACGGCGATTGGGCAATGGCTATGGGGACAGCTAGAGTGGAGCTCGACCGTGGCTTCCTGAAAATGAAAGCTGGCTGATTTCGGCATAAGAGCATGCACAACGGTGGTGCCGGGCCCCGCGTCCGTCCGCGCCGCTGGCAAGGACGAGGCTCGCCGCCGCTGCGCTCGCGTCGCTGGCACGGCGGGCACGACGCTGCTCGATGCATCGAGCAGCGCCGTGCCAGCGAGCAGGACACGTGGCGAACGTGATTGGGCAACGCCATAGCCGTTGCCTTTGAATATTTTTTTTAATTAAAATCAGTTTTTAATTAAAAAATGATTAAAAATTTAAAAAAATTCACTTCCCAAAAAAAATATATCCGTTTATTACCGTTTTTATCACTTTTAATTTTTTTTTATTCCCCCCCCCCAAAATACACACTTTCATCTATAAATACCCTCACTTTCACACCAAAAAATTCACATCAAACTACACAATTCTCATATCCATTCTCCCATATCCATTCTCATCTTCATTCTCTCATATCCATTCTCAATCTTTCTTCCACCCTACAACATAACAATGTCCGACCAAGGCGATGACCACCCGCCCTATCACGGTTGGAACCCCGAATGGTTGGGTTCACAACCGTTTCCTAGTTCGGAAACGGAATATTCGGCCCCTCCTCAAACCCAAAGTTCGGGCGTTCCGGGTAGCTACTGGCCATACCCAATCGACGATCAAGGTGCCTCCGAAGGGCGATACGGGTGGACACCGGAGCCTAGGCCGACCGCCCCCTCCCAAACTCCGACTTCTCCTACTCGCGGTATCCGCACACCGTACACTCCGGCGGAGATGGATAAATTGTTCAAGGCGTACTTGGAAATCTCCGAAGATGCGGTGGTTGGCACGAACCAATCCGGCAAGCACTTTTGGTGGCGCGTCCCTCGCCGGTACAATGAAAACCGGCCTCCGGGAACGATTGAGCGCAACGAGAGTATGGTGCGCAACGCCATCGGCCGAGACAACGATTAAATTGGCAAGTTCAATGGCTATTTCCTCCAGGAACAGCGGAATGTCGGGAGCGGCCGGAGCGAGGTCGACATCATCACTGCCGCGCTGAGCACCTACCAATCCATGAACTGCAAGTCGTTCAAGTACCTCAACGTTTGGCAGGATACGCGGACGCACCCGAAATATATGGGAGGCGTAACATCCTCCTCTAGCGGCTCCTCCAAACGGTCAAGGTTGGTCTCTATCCGACGCCGGCTCCGAAGAAGTTGCTAGTCAACTTGCCGGAGCTAACTTGGGTAGCCCCGACGCCGGACCAAGCGGTTCCCAACGCCGACCGCAAAGAAGGAAGAAGGCGGTGGCCAACCGCCGTCCTCCCGAACCCGCTCCCTATGCACCACCTCCACCCCCGAACAACTCGTTGTGGATGCTCTTAGGCCAACTCAATATGGCCGATAGGTCAACTATGACCCCCACGCAACTTCAAACGCACGAGGCCATGATATTGGGTCTCCAAAAATAATTGGGGTTAGTGCCGCCGGATCAGTAGTCTTCCACGGGTAATATTAGCCAATAATTATGTAATTTTTATTTTTTAGGAGTTTAATTATGTAATTTTTAATTTTTAGGAGTTTAATTATGTCTTTTTTATTTTATTTGTAATTTGTAATATTTATTGTGGTTTTGTAATGAATTTTAATATTATGGAAATGTTTTTGTTTAATTGAATTTTAAATTGAATTGTGTTTGTCCTTGCGGAAGAGCACAGCTGCGGGTGTTGTGCTCTTGCCAGAGAGCAGGCAGGAATAGTGGCGTCGGGCCCACAACCGTGCTCTTGCCAGCTAGCACGGTTGTGGATGCTCTAAATCCAGATACTTTTTTTGCCAGTTACTATAAGTTTAGTTAATTGATCCACCGCCAATTAATTTCCCAGAAACTAAATCGAGTTGGCAAATTGCAAGCTGCAAAAGTATCATAGTGGAGTAATAAATAAAACTACTAAATCGAGTTGGCAAATTGCAAGCTGCAAAAGTATCATAGTGGAGTAATAAATAAAACTTCTCTTTTATGAATTTAAAGACACCAAACTAGCATGGCAAATCGAAATTTACATATGATTGAGCTGCACCGTCTTACACCCAAATTTTATACTACTACATGCTAATATGTTAGAAGAGAGATTTCCATTCCAAAATCAGCAGAAGCAGAAACTCATCTTTTACCAAAGTAAAAATGATGAAAAACATAAGTAAAAGGTAACATTAGCTAAGGGATTCACCACCAAAATAAGGCGATGCTATCAAACATGTTACTATCGTATTAGGGCTGCTCCAGCTGCCCTACAAGCCCCTTGTTACTGTACACGACGGCCATCCCCCCCCCCCCCCGAGCAGCAATTATATACTCGAAGGTGTATTGCCTTAAATACGTGTGCTAATACATCCTCACCATGCCATACTGAACACTACCTACCTTGCTGTGTGCAGCTGCATTGGCGTTTGTAGTTGCGTGAGTCGGAGCTCTGGTCTGCAGAAGGTTAGCGTCAACCCTGACTCTGTCATGAGCGTGATCGACCTTCATCACTGGAGCCCGACTCATGCAAAAAGGATTGCTTCCTGTGTTAACTGCTGTATCGGGAGCTAGTTTAGCAGCCATCTCACAGTTGGGCATTTGCTTCGTCATCTGAGGTGGCAAGGTTTTCTGAGTCTCTGCTGCTGGTCTTTCCAGCCTGTCTTTGCTGCTTCTATAGTAACAACTTGTCGGTGGGATAGGGGGAGGAGCAACACCCGTTCGTGCCAGAGTTCTTCCCTCATAAGCATCTCTTGTGGCATTCCCACTCTCGTATGGAAAACTGGGCCAACTACTTTACCTGGTTTAGCTGTGTAGGGTTTGAATTAAACATCAGTTCTTGAGAAAATCTATGGTAAATATGGAACGAGAGAGGTTCTTCGTTATATCGAACAACCTTGTAGGATCCTCTGCGGTGGCTGCAATGTTCTAGGGAAACTACTATGAATCCCATTGGAATCTCTTGAACTTCGACCGCATGATTCTTCACCATTTTGTCGATCTTTGGGATGAACGGTAGCTTGATCCTTAGGTGGTACTGCACCAGAATGTACAACGGTAGACCTGCATCATGCAAAAGATTGCTGGTGAGTGCACGAAATAGACTAAAAGCTGATTGCCACAAATATCAATAATGATTAGCAAACATATAGTAATCAAGAACACGAATATAGGGAATAACTTCGAATTACTAGCACGTAAATAATGGACTTCCACATCCAAAGTCGGAGACAGAAATTCATTAACAGAAATCCATTAAGGCAAGGTAAATCCAATAGGCACTTGAATAAAGGGAGTAAGTACTACATAGGAAGGGAGGCATGCTTTCTTTCAGAGGAATCGCTGGTGAGCTTTTGCCAATATTTTTTCCAATGAGCAAATTGTTTCTTGAACTGATCAAGAGCACTGGGTAAAAGATAATTCCCACCATTAGCAACATGCATTTTTGAAAAGTGAAGAGATTTGAGTAAAAAGAATATCACCTCGGATAGACAAAGGTAGTTCTCTCGATTCCATTGATGTAGTCCTTCAACAGCTGAGGATGGTACTCTAGTATCTCGCGGAATATTAACTCCCGAATGTCCTCTTTTGTCACCTTCCGCCTCTCAAATTCAAATTCCATCTTCGAAATTGGCTGGCAGGATGGCTCTCTGTCAACTTTGGCCAATCCCTTGAAGTACGGATCAGCTAGTGCCTAAAGGCAAACAAGAGATATGCAGCATCTAATCATCCCGAGCTTTCAAATAATTTCCTATCAGAACGGGATTCAGGCCAAAGCAAACCTCTTGAGCTGTAGGCCGGTCCCTTGGATCAAAAGCAAGCAGCTTCTCCAAGAGCCGAAGGGCTAATGGATCAGCGTTTGGAAATTTCTGTGAAAAAGGAATCGGCGGCTTCTTTCTCATGCTTGTGAGATATCTCCTAGCCTTGTCATTACGCACCTAAAAAGAAGAATACAAGAAAGATACTACCAAAACTAAGTATGGTCTCATATGCAACGAGAAGCTTCAAATTTATAAAAAAAATGATAAAAAATGCATACTCGAGAAATCGTATCCATTGAAGGAGTGCCGAGTAGATCGGTTATCATGTCCAGCTGATGAACAACATTCTTTCCAGCAAAAAGTGGTCTCCCCGTCAACACCTCAGCAAAAATGCAGCCGATACTCCATATGTCAATAGCTGGAGTATACTGAAATGTACAGTAAAAAATTCAAGATGGAACGACGGCCAAAAATGTTGATGCCATGGCACAAGAAGAACAAACTAAACCTATAAATGAGCTTCACACACCAATGCTCCCGATGAGGCATTGAAGAGAATCACACACGAGGCACTTCACCATTTGATGACACGTGTACAGATGTACCCAACTGTTATAAAACTCTCATGCCCTTATCATCCTATTCACAATCTCTCTATATAAAATATACCAATCCAATATTGAGAATACAGTGACAGGGAAACAATGAAGAGGGAGACAAATGCAGAAACATACCTTTGAGAAAAACGAGCCGCATAATTCTGGAGCCCTGTACCATCTAGTAGCAACATAATCCTGTGTTTTATGACAGGGTGCATACAACTATCAGAAAGAGGCATAAAGAAAAGCAGCTCTTTTAATTGTTCATTATAAATAACAATGACAATAACACCTGTTCATACCGTCCAAAATACAGTCGTCGGTGTGTCACTGAATGCAACTCTGGCCAATCCAAAATCACATATTTTCAGTTTACAATTTG
Organism: Salvia splendens; assembly: GCF_004379255.2. NCBI lineage: Eukaryota > Viridiplantae > Streptophyta > Magnoliopsida > Lamiales > Lamiaceae > Salvia > Salvia splendens. Next base: position 20,277 of record NW_024598737.1, read on the forward strand.
CATTTGCCAGGATGTTCTTTGGTTTCAAATCACGGTGGTAGACATTAGCTGCAGCATATATTCAGAGTAATGATCAAATAAAGATTTGCACTTTATCTATTTTTTAGGGTGGGGTGGTGGATAAGGATTAGTCAAGAGGAATACAAATAGAAGGATTACCCGTGTGAATATATTTAAGGGCACGAAGCAATTGGTAAAGAAAAAATTGGTAATGTTCCCGTGTCAAGTCATCATTTGCTTTGATAACTTGATGTAGATCAGTCTCCATTAGCTCAAAAAC
>NW_024598738.1:0-40632 GCF_004379255.2 Salvia splendens
GAAGCATGAATCAAGACATTAACAGCTACTCTCTACCAAGAGCATGCCGCCTAATATTTGACTAGAGTTATAAAATTTAAACGATACTATAAAATTCCACATTTCTTAATTAGCCCGACTCCTATCACGCTTATGATTCAGTACAGGATCAATAAAAAAACATGGAATAGAAAAAAAAATCATGATTTATCCAAGAAGAAAAAAAATCCGTGAGAAGATAGGGCTAACTGCATTTGAAAAAAAGTAAACAATTTCTTGATAGATTGAGCCTTTTCATTGCTAATCTAATGTGTGGAATTGTATAGACCACATATAAAACACATTCATGCACAATCTGATTGGGAAAATAACCCTATAAATTAACACATACTAATGTTTTCACAATCTGAATATCTCCAAAAGGATCAATTTATGATATTGCAACCATGAGATTTAGACTGTTTGTTTCCCAAATACGTAGGTCTGGCAATTTTTGAGCCAGTACGATATTTTGGGCAATTTTTGAGCCAGCACGAAATTTTGGGATGAAACTGAACTCATTAAGAACCCAATAATTTCGGGTGAAAAAAGAGTTGGATACAAACCTATTAAGAAATAATATTATTATTTTCATTATTTTTATTACTACTTTTTTTAGGAATGATGCTTTATTTTAGTTATTTAATTTCTTGTAAATCAGGTTTTAAATCTTGGAAAAATGATTTTTATCATGTAAATCAAGTTTAATACTCCCTTCGTCCCGCTTTAGCAGTCTCAATCACTTTTAAGCATTCATTTTGTAAAATGATAATAAATAGTTAAAGTGGAGAAATGGTAGAGTAAGAGAGAAGTTTATCTACATTATTCTCTCTCTTACTTTACCATTTCTCCACTTTAACTATTTATTATCATTTTTACAAAATGAATGCTTAAAAGTGACTGGGACTGCTAAAGCGGGACGAAGGGAGTAGTATATTAGATTTAATCGTGTAAAATCAGTTTTAATCATGTAATATCGTGTTCAGATCGTTATCGTGTCGTCTCAACCCGTATTATATTGTGTCGTTAACATGTTTATGTCGGTTCGGGTTTGAGGGTAGCAAGCCGAGTTCGTGTTCGGATTTGCAGTTTTCATAACAGGTCGAGTTCGGGGTTAGACCTTATTGGATTGAGTCGTTATCAAATTGACTCAATCCACACGATTTGTCACCCCTACAAATAAGTCATGAATTTAAAAAGACATAGCCCATAGATAATTAGGCATAAAATTATAGTAAACGGATAGGGGGCAGTGTAGGAATATGATCTTCAATTTTGTATTTATCAATCTCATCTCATTCAACTTATATATAAATGTGCACTAGCTAGGCCAAGCAAGTGTGCACATCTCAAACTTGACCACTAACTAATCCAATTCAATTCCTCCCTCTCCAATGGCAGCTGGAATGACAGATAAAGATATTGAGACCATCAAGAGGCGGATGGGCTCTGTTTCAGGGCATCTCATTCCGGCCGAACATGCCAACATCGCCTTGTCAAACTGCAGCTCCAGAATGGACGATACCTACCACCGCGTGCACGGTGAGGTTCCGACTTACATTCCTGACTGGAAAATGGTGTTTGATGATCCCGCCAACCCCCTTCACCGATATCATCTATGAAAAGGCTGAAGGGATTGCTAAGGTAATGTTAGATATAACTTTTTTCCTATCCCATGCAAGTTTTGTTCATTACATAATTGGATATGCTTTTTTTTTGTTATTGCAAAAAGATAACTATAATAGGCCGGAGAGGAGAAATGCATTCCGGCCTCAAACAGTGAAGGAGCTTATGCGTGCGTTCAATGATGCTAGAGATGACAACTCTATCGGTGTTATTATTTTCACAGGAAAGGTAAAATTATACTACTAACACTTATAAGCATGTACCAACTTGTATAATTGTATATCTCTACATTTTCAATTTTTTGCCATATATTTCATGGTTTCTTTAGTTAGTTGGAGAATCTACAGTCAATGCCTCCCCACCCCTATGTTATCATTCTCTTTGCCAAACCACAACTCTGTCATTTCTGTAGTCATACCTTTCCAATTAATTTGCATGTGGTTGCAGGGAACGAAGGCATTTTGCAGTGGCGGTGACCAATCATTCAGGGGAAAGGAAGGCTACGCTGATTATGATAGTTTCGGACGACTAAATGTTCTTGATTTGCAGGTAAATTTATTCTTCAAAAGAATAAAGAAAACTCAAAATTGTAATTTTGTTTCAACTAAAATATATCCCTTCAACTAATTTAATCAACCGATGCAGGTCCAAATCCGTCGTCTCCCCAAACCAGTGATAGCTATGGTAACCTTTTTCTATATTTATTTGTAATTTTTGTTCTTAATTATAGCATTTATTTTCCATGTTATTGCTATACTTAATTTTCAAATTTATTGAAAAAAGGTTGCAGGATATGCAGTTGGAGGTGGACATGTACTTCACATGGTCTGTGATCTAACAATTGCAGCAGATAATGCAGTTTTTGGCCAAACAGGGCCCAAGGTAATCTCACACGCACATATTTGATTAAACATAGAACAATTTCATAAGTATAATTTTGTTTGAGATGAGATGATATTACTCTGTCGCAGGTTGGAAGCGTCGACGCTGGTTATGGGGCTTCTGTAATGGATCGTTTGGTGATTCCAGAATCTTCAACTCACATTTTGTTTGAGCCACTTTTTCTGTATAGTTAGTGACTAATGGTGCTTATTGAACAGGTTGGTCCGAAACGAGCTCGAGAGATGTGGTTTATGGCAAAGTTTTATAATGCTGTTGAAGCGGATAAAATGGGGCTAGTCAACACCGTTGTCCCTGTAAGTGAGTTTTATTCCCCAAACAGTAGTAAGTTCATGTGTGAATTTGTTAATGCATTTTTGCAGCTGGAGAAGTTGGAGGAGGAGACGGTTAAGTGGTGTCGAGAGATCCTAAGGAACAGTCCTATGGCGATCCGTGTTGCCAAATCTGCTCTCAATGCCGTTGATGATGGCCATTCTGGACTTCAGGTCTTATAGTAGTAGTAGTATTTATTAATTTTATAGGCAATTCATACTGATTTTCTGTGATGTTTTTCGCTTTCAGCAAATGGGAGGAGATGCAACCCTTCTGTCTATGGAACGGAGGAAGGTACGGAGGGGAAGAACGCCTACTTGCAGCGCAGGAAACCTGATTTCTCGAGATTTCCTCGTCTTCCTTGAGTTTATTTGCCATCTCTCGAGCTTATTATGTTCATCACTATGAACTAATAATGCGTGTTTCGAAATAATAATTTTGCAAGTGAGAGGGGCAATATGTGTTTTGTTTTGGTGTTTGGATTAGTGGAATAAGTAGTTTCTCCCGCGCTTCTTATTTTCTCTCTAGTGGTGAGACGTTGTATCTGCTTGTGCTCATGTTACATGGATTTCAAAGGAATTTTTCAGTTGAAAATTTATGTGTGTTGGCCGTTGGGTCCTATTAAAATGCTTATAGGATTCAATCCGCCCCAAAATTAATCCTACCCCATTAGATCTTAAGATTGGTGGATGAGATTAAAGCTCACGAATTTCAATAAATAGTAATAAAATATCAACAAAATGATAAAATAGTCCATCTGTTATGACATAGTTATAATTTTCACGAATTTTTTTTATATCAACATGGTGTATTACAAATATCAACATAGTGTATTACAAATATCAACACAGTGACATGAGAATCTCAACCCAAGTACCAGAAAATATCAACACGGTTTTATTGATATTATATATGCATTATATTGAGATTGTTTGATGCATTTATTGATATAAAATATGATTATCAATATATACGAAAATTGAAATAAATTTTTAAAATTTCATCAACCGATCATCGTCGAAACATATGCAATTGAGATCTCGTTAGAATCCTTATGAAATTATCTTTAATTTGATACTACTTTCGTCCCGCATACGGTTACATTTGATTTTCTGCACTTGTTTTTTATAAAAATGATAATAAATAGTTAAAGTCAAGGAATATTAAAATAAGAGAGAATAAGGTAGAGAAAAGTGTTACCGAAAATATTTAAATTAAGTGTTACGTACATTAAAATTTTAAGATAATTTTAACTACCATATATAAAAATTGACATTAATACCTTTTAAATTTATTTAATAGAATTATTTTTTTAAATTTAAAATATAATCTACTTGTCATTATTTCAACCACTAGATCTCCTAATCTAGTGGCTAAAATTTGATCGATTGCAAATTAGTTAGCAATTGATCATAACTCATTCTTAAAAATAGGAAATTAAAAGCTAAAAATTAAATTTTAAATCTTATTTAAATCCAACTTTATACGAACATTAACTTGAAAACCTACTGCGCAAAAGAAGTGAATTTGTTTTTCTCTCAGTTATTTATTTATTTATTTATTATTCTCCAATTTTAGTTAAAGTGTGAAGCTTTGAATTTGTTTGAATTATATGATCTTAATTAGCTTCATGCAATCATGCATATAATATTTAGAATTATTTAAATACACAAAAGAAGTGAATTTGTTTTATAAACCTAATATAAAACATTTTGTGATGAAAAATTCTATTGTATTTGGTATATTAGATTTTTGAATTTCGGTATTCTTGGTATTTGAATTTTTTATTTTTATATACTATTTCTATGCAATTTTGGATTATTTGGATCGGATCGAATTTGAAATTTCAGATAATTCAAATCGGATTCATTTTTCATACAATTTTGAATTTTCGGATTGAATCGAATTGGCAAAAAAAATCAGATTTGTAATGTGACATGAATAGCAATAATTTGATTTATTTATTGAAGGAGAATAATTTTTATTTATCCTTCATTTCATTTTCAAAACGCCTCATCAGAAATATGCGATCCTGCAATTACAAAACAATGAGGAGAGAAGGAGACCTTGTGATGTTAAGTTAATTACATTTACAAACTTTGATTAATCAAACAATATTCCATCGACAATCTAGAAAGCAGAGATCCCAATCCAGCCGATGATGCTCCTTCTGTATACACACGAAAATATAACAAAAATGACGTGGCAAGATCCTATTCACTTGGCCAGCTCAACCCAGTGGAATCGACGGCGAATAATTTATGGAACAGTGTCATTCTTGAAAGGGCAACGCTGTTATTTTAGACAAATTCTGGTGGCAGTATAGTCATTTAGTGGAACACCCGAGGGGGCATTCCAGTATAAATATCTGCTTCCCTGAAAAGGAAAATTGAAAGTTTTACAATTTGTTCTGAAGCAGCTGTGCCTGTTTCTCTGCCCACACTCTCTACCACCTCCCCAGATCTATCGTTTTCTGGTACGTAAATTTTTGAGATCGGATGCCGATTTTTAGATCTGATATAGCTCGACTTTCTTATGCTTGCGATCGTGTTTTCCGCTTCAAAATCTTCTGTGTGGATAGAATTATCGGACTTTGGGGTTTCTCTGATTTGTTTTGGTATATATGAGTTTTGCAATAAGTCGGTTTATATTACTTCGTGTTTTCTATGTAATTGCAATTTATGTTTAGGTTTTATTCAAATATGCGTTTGATTTCGATTCAGCTAATTTTTGGCGGATTTGATCATTTCTGCTTTCGTATCTCTCGTGATCTCTGATCTGGAAGCTTTTTTAACCTATGATCTCGATCTAAAACTTTTTTTATGTTTTGAGAATTTTGGAAAATATTTGGAATCGGTTTTGATTGCATATGGCTCTATATTTCATAAAGATCATGGCATCAGAATATCTCGAAGCGATTGCATGCTGATAATTTTCGGATCAGAAATAAATTTTACAACTGCGTTTGGTTAGATTTAGAACTTATAAGATGCAGATCATATTGCTGCATGTTAGGTGTTCATTTGATGGGTACATTTAAAAATGATTTGCCATTAGTGAATTGTTCCATGCATCTTCAGAAGTCTACGATGCCATTGTAAAATTTTTAGCCTGTTCTCAACATAGATTGTGGTTTACATGTACAGTCTTGTTTTTTGTTAATTCATTCTTTACAGTATTCTTTATAATTTAAGTGGCTTAGAATTAGCCATAATATCAGACATTTATTGTTTCAGAATTCGTTCTATTCATATTTACGTATGGTTAATGCACCAATTCAAGGTCCATATTTGTGTGACTTGTTAGCTTAAACTTGTATGCACATATCAACGCCAATGTAAAAACTGGTGGAAATCTTGCTTCGTATGTATATAAATCACCAACATCCATCCTAATGATATGCAGGGACCTAAGTAGAAAACAGAAATGGGGCTGACCTTCACAAAGTTGTTTAGCCGGCTTTTCGCTAAGAAGGAGATGCGCATTTTGATGGTTGGTCTTGATGCTGCTGGTAAGACCACCATCCTGTACAAGCTCAAGCTCGGAGAGATTGTCACCACCATCCCAACCATTGGTATGCTTTATCCTTTGTGGTGCTCTACTGGAACTACGTTAACTTCTTTTTGTCTTGTTTATACAGCTTTTTCTTTAAGACATAGAAGTATACCTAATTTGTGGAATTTGCAATTTTGCATCGAACAATTTTCTGGTATCAGTTTCTCTGGGATAACCATTTATGTGCAGGTTTCAATGTGGAAAACTGTTGAATACAAGAACATCAGCTTCACTGTGTGGGATGTTGGGGGTCAGGACAAGGTGGGACTGTTCCCTTTTAACGTTTCATTTGTTTTGCTCATTTATTTCTTGAAGTAAATAGATACCAACATCCCAATTGCTTATATCTGTAATCCGTATCAGTAAGATGGTAGAATTATCATTTAAGCTGCCATGCTTGTAGTGACATGCTATCTACTTTTATTCAGATCCGCCCATTGTGGAGGCATTACTTCCAAAACACACAGGGTCTCATTTTCGTGGTTGACAGCAATGACAGGGACCGTGTTGTGGAGGCTAGGGATGAATTGCATAGGATGCTAAATGAGGTAATAATCCTTTCTATACTATGTCCATGTTACCTAGACAACATAGTGTCATAAGGTTAGTTATCATTCAGGAAAAGTCATGCAAAGATCGATGTTTGATTGGAAATTTCCCTCAGATATTTACTTAATATTTTGTTGGCGATTTTTCTAATCAAGGTCGATAACTTTTTAAAGGAAATTCTTATAATCCAGTGGAATAACTTTCATTTACTTATCATATATGCAATGTTGGAAAACCCGCAATTGAGTCAAACTTTGTCAAGTTGAGTATTGTAGGATCGCCATTTCTAGTATCATTGGTGTATGGTAACTTATGGAATGTTCTAATTGTATGTGCCTCTTTGAGTAGCCTGGTGAATAGCTGCTTAAGCTAATTTGTCATCATTGGCTTAGTTAGGAGGCCAATAATAAATTAAAGCATTTTGAGTGTATTGTTTGCATTCTATCAACTGTCCTCCAAGCAGCTTTGGACATTTCCATTCAAGTGATATTTGTGTTTTCTGCAAACTGGTTTTCCTGTCAGAATAACATTGCTTTGGTGATGGTGCTCTTGTTAATTATTTGGATTAACACTGAAAATATTCGGATTTTGTTTTCTCCTTTTCAGGATGAGCTGAGAGATGCTGTATTACTTGTATTTGCAAACAAGCAAGATCTTCCCAATGCAATGAATGCTGCTGAAATCACTGACAAGCTTGGCCTGCACTCACTGAGGCAGCGTCACTGGTATGCATTTTCACCCTATTTTGGTTGTTTTGTAGTAATCCCTAATACTTTTGAATTTGCTATTCCAAAATTTACCCCAACATGTGTTGCCTCTAGGTACATCCAGAGCACCTGTGCCACCTCTGGGGAGGGGCTATATGAGGGGCTGGATTGGCTCTCAAACAATATTGCTAACAAGGCAAGTTCTTGAGATAGTATTATGTTCAAAAGTATTTTGTCCTTGTCCGGACTTTTGATTGACCTTATTTGATTTCTGCGACTCATCTGTTACAGACTTGAGTGTTCTTGGGAGTTGCTTGGATAATGCGTGCAGCTGTGTTTTTCATACTAGCCTGTGTGGGATGTTTTGGTTTCAAAATTTTTGGAAGTGCTTTAGTACCCTGTGAAATGGCTGTGTAAAAACTAAATGAAATTGTTTCATATGTTTGCGGTACACTAGTTCTAAATGTATTGCTACATTTATTCATAAAAACGTATTAATATTGTCTGCTTAACTGCCCCGACAACTTGGTAGTGATATATTGCTAGGTGTGTATGTCCCAGTTTTTCGTTTAGTTGTGGCATCTTTGCTCGAAATAAAGACTAGAATGAACTTTACCTTATTTCTTAGGTGACTTCCGTTTGTTTGAATATAGATAGATGATCAATGTTTTCTCACTTTCTATCTGGCTTGAATTGTATCTTAGAGTCTTAGTAATTGGCAAGTTAATTATATTTTCATTATTTAGAAATGTATCTGTAATCGGATTTGGTGTATGAACCGAGTAAATTTCGGGTATTTGGACGGGTTAAATTGTTGCTATAGGCTGTATTCTTCGAATATACAGTATACCGACTAGTCTTATGTATATAGTATAAATAAGAGAAACTAAGTTCCTTCCATGAAATTTGCCTAAAATAAAAGGATTTACAGAACTAAACAGTGTTAAGGGAATGCTGCTAAATCTTCAACAAATACACAAATAAATACAGAAACTCTTTCACTTTTTTATACAGTACTTCCTAGGATTTTATACAGTACTTCCTAGGATTTTATACAGTACTTCCTAGGATTGTATTAAGATGATAACCATTTTAAAAATGACAATGTACTATCAATGAGAATCCTTAGGAGTAGATTCAATCTTAGCATGTCACGTGGCATACTTGTTTGCTTATGTATCGTAGATTGATTGATTATGTTTGATTTCATATCACATATTACTTGGAACCATATGACAAGTTGCTTACCTATGTATCCCATATTGCTTGCTTATGGAACCATATGGCGTACTCTCTATGTCTTATAAAAATAGTGAAGAAAATGAGGTTTACTTTCTTAGAGATTTTTTTTACTAAAAATAGAATTGAACTATTTTTGTGAAATAAACCAAACGAAAAGTATATTTTTTATGGGATTAATGAAGTATTTATTAGAGAAATACATACCCTTTTTCATTTATTTGTATACTTATAACATTTACTCTCCATGAAAAAATATTATTGTTTTATTATTTAATCTGTCAACTGAAATAGTCTTTATTTATACTAAGTTTCTTTTTTCAATAAAGTGGGTTTTATCTTCTACTTCCCTCCGTCCGCGAATAGGAGACCCGTTTTTTATTTTAGTCCATCCACGAATAGGAGTCTCGGTTCTCTTTTATCGTAAATGGTAATAGGGTTTCACATTCCACTAACTTATTGCACTCACATTCCACTTATTGCAGTCACATTTCATTTAAAACTAATATATACAAGTAGGACTCATGTTCCACTAACTTTTTCTATACATTTTTTCTTAACATTTCTTAAAACCCGTGCCGCCAAGGAATGAGACTCCTAATGGCGGACAGAGGGAGTACTAATTTTATAGTATTAAAATCTATGTTGTTCATTAGGACTAGAGATGTCAGTGCAGCCCGCAATCTGTGGGCTGACCCGAATAGGCCGCTAAATGTATAGGGTTAGGGCTGGAAATTTCTAGTCCGATAAAATCACAAACCGATTAGTCTGCAACCCGTTAGGGCCAAACCCGATAACCCGATGGGCCAAACCGAAAACCCGTTAAAATTAATATTGTTCTGTTTTTTTACTCCTAATTCGACATTTCATTGATTATTTTTATAATATAAATAACTAAAAAATAACTTTCAATTTTATATTAAATATACAAATTATATATTAATTTTTTATTAATATACAATAGAAAAATAAATTAGAAACTTCAAATTCACTAAATTAAAATTTCTCATGCTTTACAATTTCTCAAAATATGTTTATGTTTCATTTTGAAATCACAAATATTAGTATTTGATCACGTTTATGTTTGAGTTTAATCATATGTCTCAAATTTATTATAATTAAATGTTTTAAACTTTATAAATATAACTATTTTTCATCATTTTTATTAAATTGATCGCATTTTAATTTATCAGCAGTAACCGATTAACTCGTTGGGCTAGCCCGAAACCGAGCTTTTAGGGTTAAGGTTAAACTTGGAGTACTATTAATTTGCTTATGAAGGAGAGCACCATCAGCAGGATGATAAATTCCAGAGCACGTGTTAATCAATCTTAAAGGACGTATACATCAAGAAATAAATATTTTGATATGTAGCCAAACCAAGATAGCGATAATACATTTTTTATGATGAAATTGATGATAACCACAGCTTAACCTGCATGATCGATTGGCTCAGCGATTTCCTAAATTTGTAACCAAATTGCAATTTCTGTACTCATTGTTAAATTAAATTTTAAGAATCATTAATATTAGTGAATAGCCTAGGATATATGCTAAATCGATCTAAAAATGATCTAATTGTTATTAAAAAAATATTTAATTTTGTTTAATTATTTGGTTATACATTAAGATTTCGTTATTTTTTTTATCAGTGCCCTATGTATAGCATAAAATATAGGATATGAAGAGTGAGAAATGACCATAGAAATTATGCATGGTGGGAGTGTTGAGAAGCATCACCTCAGCTGAGCTCATGGCCGGAGCATAGCGCCACCTTGGCCGCTTTCTGTAGCTGCATTTACAGCTGTAGAAGTCCCTCTCTCTATGTCTCTCTCATAGTTGGCGACGGATAACTCCATTGTCGCCCTCAGATTCATGCCAATTATTTGTGTTCACATAAATCGAATTAACATAAAGCGATATACTTAATTTAGAGTGCGAGATTATATAAATGTCTTTAGTTAGTCATGAGATGGAAACTGAACCAGTAATTTAGAAATTCCAAGTGGCCAAGTAGCTAGGCTCCATAAAAGTACTGTATTGGTTTCTATTTATTTCTCTGTCTTCTTTTGCAAATTGAGCGAACGTGCTAGTGTTGGGTTACAAACCCATCCCACATCATATGAGTTCAACTGCGTTCTCGATGTGGTATCGATTTGATGGGTTACAAACTCATCCCACATCGGATGAGTGAGGGAAGTTGGAAGGTGTATATAATTCATGTCCAACCCCAATTAATTTGAGGGCTTTTGAGAGTGACCCAAAAACAAATCTGTGCGTGACCCAAAGCGGACAATATCAAGCTAATGTTATAGTCGACGATCTTAACAAGTGGTATCAGAGCCCAGATGGCTATGGGTTTTGCCCTGAAGGACTCGGGTTAGAGTCGGCCCTGAAGGACTCGGGTTAGAGTCGGGTCCAGGATGACCCAGGGTCAGGGCTGGAATGACCCATGTTCGTGTCAACTGCGTTCCCGATGTGGTCTCGGTTTGAGGGGAGGTTTGTTGGGTTACAAACTCATCCCACATCGGATGAGTTCAACTGCGTTCCCGATGTGGTCTCAGTTTAAGGGAAGGTTTGTTGGGTTACAAACACATCCCACATCGGATGAGTGAGAGAAGTTGGAAGGTGTATATAATTCATGTCCAACCCCAATTAGTTTGAGGGCTTTTGAGAGTGACCCAAAAACAAATTTGTGTGGGCTTGACCCAAAGCGGACAATATCAAACTAATGTTACAGTCGACGATCTTAACAAGTGGTATCAGAGCCCAGATGGCTATGGGTCGTGCCCTGAAGGGCTCGGGTTAGAGTCGGCCCTGAAGGACTCGGGTTAGAGTCGGGTCTAGGATGACCCAGGGTCAGGGCTGGAATGACCCATGTTCGTATCAACTGCGTTCCCGATGTGGTCTCGGTTTGAGGGGAGGTTTGTTGGGTTACAAACCCATCCCACATCGGATGAGTTCAACTGCGTTCCCGATGTGGTCTCAGTTTAAGGGAAGGTTTGTTGGGTTACAAACACATCCCACATCGGATGAGTGAGGGAAGTTGGAAGGTGTATATAATTTATGACCAACCCCAATTAGTTTGAGGGCTTTTGAGAGTGACCCAAAAACAAATCTGTGTGGGCTTGACCCAAAGCGGACAATATCAAGCTAATGTTACAGTCGACGATCTTAACAAGTGGTATCAGAGCCCAGATGGCTATGGGTTTTGCCCTGAAGGACTCGGGTTAGAGTCGGCCCTGAAGGACTCGGGTTAGAGTCGGGTCCAGGATGACCCAGGGTCAGGGCTGGAATGACCCATGTTCGTGTCAACCTGCGTTCCCGATGTGGTCTCGGTTTGAGGGGAGGTTTGTTGGGTTACAAACTCATCCCACATCGGATGAGTTCAACTGCGTTCCCGATGTGGTCTCAGTTTAAGGGAAGGTTTGTTGGGTTACAAACACATCCCACATCGGATGAGTGAGAGAAGTTGGAAGGTGTATATAATTCATGTCCAACCCCAATTAGTTTGAGGGCTTTTGAGAGTGACCCAAAAACAAATTTGTGTGGGCTTGACCCAAAGCGGACAATATCAAACTAATGTTACAGTCGACGATCTTAACAAGTGGTATCAGAGCCCAGATGGCTATGGGTCGTGCCCTGAAGGGCTCGGGTTAGAGTCGGCCCTGAAGGACTCGGGTTAGAGTCGGGTCTAGGATGACCCAGGGTCAGGGCTGGAATGACTCATGTTCGTATCAACTGCGTTCCCGATGTGGTCTCGGTTTGAGGGGAGGTTTGTTGGGTTACAAACCCATCCCACATCGGATGAGTTCAACTGCGTTCCCGATGTGGTCTCAGTTTAAGGGAAGGTTTGTTGGGTTACAAACACATCCCACATCGGATGAGTGAGGGAAGTTGGAAGGTGTATATAATTTATGTCCAACCCCAATTAGTTTGAGGGCTTTTGAGAGTGACCCAAAAACAAATCTGTGTGGGCTTGACCCAAAGCGGACAATATCAAGCTAATGTTACAGTCGACGATCTTAACAAGTGGTATCAGAGCCCAGATGGCTATGGGTTTTGCCCTGAAGGACTCGGGTTAGAGTCGGCCCTGAAGGACTCGGGTTAGAGTCGGGTCCAGGATGACCCAGGGTCAGGGCTGGAATGACCCATGTTCGTGTCAACTGCGTTCCCGATGTGGTCTCGGTTTGAGGGGAGGTTTGTTGGGTTACAAACCCATCCCACATCGGATGAGTTCAACTGCATTTTCCCGATTTGGTCTCAGTTTAAGGGAAGGTTTGTTGGGTTACAAACACATCCCACATCGGATGAGTGAGGGAAGTTGAAAGGTGTATATAATTTATGTCCAACCCCAGGAGTATATAGTACTACAATTAATTAATATGGGAGGCTTAGATGAGTGAGGGAAGTTGAAAGATGTATATAATTTATATCCAACCCCAGGAGTATATAGTACTACAATTAATTAATATGGGAGGCTTAAAAACCAGAAAAGAGAAGGTAAATAAAAAAACACTAGTATTGCATAAGTCCAATTTAATGTATTTATTAGAAAGCTTTTTTCTCACTAAACCATTAATAGAAACGCTTTTTTAGATCCCTTCATATGGATGACATTAATAATCACTACCTATATTTGTTTCATTATTCTCACTTTTCAGTTGATTTAATTTATCTTATCTAAAGTTTGCAAAATTTTACCCTTACGTTTACGTACATTAATCTTTTTGTGATGTGTCGACCGACATATTGACGACTATAGAAAAACATACATAAACGCAACTCGATCACTTTTTCTCACCATATATATATATATATATATATATATATATATATATATATATATATATATATATATATATATATATATATATATATATATATTCATCGAAAAATCATATTCCACGAAGACAATGACATCCAATACATGCGCCTCTCATTTAATTAGGTTAAATTCCATGGACAAAATTTCTAGGAAAATCCCGTGGAAGAAATTAGGAAATAGAAAGAGGAGTAATATCTAACTATAATGTCGCGAATATGACTTAATAAGCCCATTAATTCTCAGCCTTTGCTTCCGTTGATAAGGCTCAGATGAAGAGTTAACTGAAACATCACCTTCTTTAATTCCCTCCACATTTTTATAACAAAAAAGTGTAACGAAAAAAAATATATAGGAAATAAAGAATATTCCTCCATTTATTCGAGTTTCATTTGGAGTTGCTTTGCATGTCATTCGAGCAGTATATAAAGACGAGAAGCCTCGCCATTGAATGCCAGGAAGAAAAAAGCAATTAGGGTTTCCGATTTTCCTAAACTCTTCAGCATCAATGGCTCCGGTGGAATCTGCTCTCCCCAGCGACGGGAAAGTCTCGGGGCTCGACTCGGAGAAAGCCTACGTGACATTCCTAGCTGGGGCGGGCGACTATGTGAAAGGCGTGGTCGGGTTGGCTAAGGGTTTGAGGAAGGTCGAGAGCGCTTACCCTCTCGTCGTGGCGATCTTGCCGGATGTCCCGGAGGAGCACCGCCAGATCTTGAGGGATCAAGGTTGCATCGTCAAGGAGATCGTTCCCATCTACCCGCCCGAAAACCAGATTCAGTTCGCCATGGCCTACTACGTCATCAACTACTCCAAACTCCGTATATGGAATGTAAGTAGTTTTAGTGGTGTGGGTTTTATAGACTAAATGCATTGATAGACTTACAAAAGAAAGGGTCGGCAATTACTGATGGAAAGTTTTCGTTGCTAAAAAAGTTGTTTTCTGTCTTTTGAGGTGAGTTCTCGTGTGATAACAGTTTTTGGAGTACAAGAAGATGGTGTACCTTGATGCTGACATCCAAGTATACGAAAACATCGATCACCTGTTGGAGACACCGGACGGGTATTTCTACGCGGTGATGGACTGCTTCTGCGAGAAGACATGGAGCCACTCGAAACAATACTCGGTGGGGTATTGCCAGCAGTGCCCGGAGAGGGTGGCGTGGCCGGGTGAGATGGGGTCACCTCCTGCGCTCTACTTCAACGCGGGCATGTTCGTGTTCGAGCCTAGCAAGGCCACCTACGACGACCTCCTCCACACCCTACGCATAACCCCGCCCACGCCATTCGCTGAGCAGGATTTCTTGAACATGTTCTTTGAGAAAGTGTACAAGCCAATTCCTCTCATCTACAACCTCGTTCTAGCGATGCTTTGGCGCCACCCGGAAAACGTTGAGCTCAACAAAGTCCAAGTTGTTCACTACTGCGCTGCTGTAAGCCTCTTTTTTTGATTAATAGTATTATTTAGAAAGAGGAGATTAATAAGAAAAACGAGGAAATGGGTGCAGGGATCGAAGCCATGGAGGTACACAGGGGAAGAAGCGAACATGGAGAGGGAAGATATCAAGATGCTGGTGAAGAAATGGTGGGACGTGTACAACGATGAGTCGTTGGATTTCAAGGCAGTTGCATCAAGGCCATCCATCTTGGCTTCCCTCCCCGAGCCTGCGGTTTCATACATACCTGCTCCTTCTGCTGCTTAATTCACACCAACCAACCCCCACTATACTATATGCAATAATGCAATCTTTATTACTACTAGTATTCTCCTTTTCTTTTTAAACATATATATTCTCTGTTTTTTCTTAGGCTGCTTGGCTTGATTTTTTTTATGTGCAACTAAACTCTATGCTTCTGTTTCTATTCATATGCAGTCAATAAATCTTTGCAATCGCAATTATTATAGTTAAATCATCAGTCTGCAAATATTATATGCAATTTCTAACACTACTTACTATTCCATACTCAGAGCATCCACTACGCGTCCCGCACGCGGCTCGCGTTCCGTCCCAGAGGGACGGTTCCGCCGCGGGACGCGTTGCAACGTTCGTCCCATCCCGTAACCCGCCCCCAGCCCGTCCCGTAGCCCGTATCCGCGAGACAAGGGACGGGCCGGCCAGACAAGGGACGCGCCGGCGACGTGGCGCGCCCCCGATGCATGCGTGACGCCCACTCGCTGGCCCGCGAGTGGGCGTCGTCACGGATGATGCAATAATTCATTTTTTTAAAAAAAATTCGAATTTTAATAAAAAAAATTATTTTTCAAACGGTAATGTTACCGTTAATTTTTTATTTTCTTTTTATTTTTAATTTTTTTTTTATTTATTTACTCTATAAATAATCATATTTCATACTCATTTCACACACAAACACACATCTATTCCTCTCAAATCCTCTCTATCACTCCAATTTCCATCTTAAATCAACTCAAACAAATGGATCCTTTTGAGCAAATGCGTCAATTAATGGAACAATCACTTGAAGAAGATCGACGACGAGAGGCGGAGGAAGCCGCGCCACCCCCACGACGCTCCCGGAAGTACATCAATCGGAACCGGAAGGAAGCCACCGCACGGTTAGTACGCGACTACTTCTGCGATAACCCGATTTGGGGAGATACCTACTTCCGTCGCCGTTTCCGCATGAGTAAACCGCTATTTCTCCATATAGCGAATACTTTGGCTGCCCGGGAAGAGTTCTTCCGAGAAGGGTTCGATGCGGTCGGCCGTCCCAGCAACACGACGCTGCAGAAATGTACTGCAACCATCCATCAGCTTGCGACTGGACAAACGGCCGATATATTCGACGAATACCTCCACATCGGAGACACCACTGGGCGCATGTGCTTGCTCAACTTCTGCATCACATCTGTTACTGATTGATATGGTCGTATCTAGTCCATTTAATTGTTTTAGCACATCACACTCTTTTTTAATTTAGCGATAGCCCCTTTTCTCCTTTAATTTGACTTTTTTCAGTAACTACTTATAGTACATTTATTTTTCAATAAATACTTTAATTCAATATGAACTTCTAATTTCTTTCACCATCATCGCAATTTTGAAGGTGTAATATTATGATATTGGTCGGGTTAATGTCTCCTTGATGGAATTTATTACTAACATTTTGGTCTTATCATTTTTATCCCAACTTTTAAAATTAATCAAATTTATTTCTAGTAATATTTTATAATTATATTAATATGATCCCAATTTTTTAAAGTTACCTCAATATTTTTAAATACGTACCAAGATTGGAAATTCACTTCATGATTGAAGGTGTAATCATGATTCATGAAGATGACTTATTACCCTTGCCTCAATAATAATAATACTCCTATAGGCTATAGGACCTACTATTAAAAACATTATCTAAAAATGATTGATGAAATTGAAACAAACTGAAAAGATATATGGATCTAGCTTTAAAAAATTGTATAAATTGTATTCAATCATTAAAGGTCGGGCATAAAATTAGTAGTACATGAATTTCAAAGTTTTGAGTTATTGATAAATGATCATAGTTTTACGTAATACTAGCTTATAGTAATACGTAATAAATATACCTGAACCGAGAAAATCACAAGGACAGTTGGTATAATTAAATGCATCTTGATACCGTTGCCTTAATTAATTTCGTACATGTGTGATTTCTTGCCTTCCAAGATTTAGCCACACGCCACTTTCCTTTCCAAGATCTAGCCACAGATCACTTTCCTTTCAAAGACCAGTCAAAGTTAGGGTTACTTCATCTATATATAGAGCGCGCATATTCAAAATTCTTGAGGAAAACCGAATTGCGATAAATTTTATTGAAGAGAATTCTTGAGTAAAAAGCAGAGAGAGAATTTAGTTGAGAGCATGGAGAATAGTGATTACTCGTGTGGATCTTTGTGGAACCAGAATCGGACGACGAGTGTTATGGTTATGGATGTGGAATTGGGGAACCATCTCAATCTCAATCCATCCCTAATCCCTGCGGCGAATGTGCGCAGCCTGTGATTCGGTCGTCGTGGGTGGGGCGTTTCGTGGTTTACTCTGACTTGGAATTTACTTGTGAGTTATTTGAAGGCCTGTGTTTCGATCTGTGGCGATGCGGCTTCCGGCGTCGATCAATTGGGAGTCGGTGTGGCCCAAGAGTTTCGACCCCAGCCCACCGATGATGATTCTTTTTCCCATCTGTGCCCAACCACGAGACCGCCTACGAGTTTGATCTCATTCGCGACGATGCAGCAGCGCGGAGGTCATGGGCTCGGAGCTACTGCTCTTCACTTCCGTTGATCCAGCCGCGGGGATCAGCCTTGCTGCCTCTGAATACTTATTTACTTTTGTTTTATTTTCATGATTTGTGCATAAGCTCACTGTTCCTACGATCATTGTGGTGTACATTTGTTACTGCATCGTGTTCTTTATGAGAGAGGAAGGTTCTCTTTTGTTAGTTTATGGGATATGTAATTTTGACATGCACGGTGTACCTCATTAAAATTAAGACTATTGGCAGAATTTGTTTATTAGACTGGCCATATTCATATCAATTATTTGTAAGCTTTGGATGAAATTATTATTTTGGTTAAGATTAAGTGACATAAGAATCCGGATTATAAATTTATCCTTCATACGCCGTTTTTTTCAAAACAAAATCGAAGGAATTAATATTTAGGGAATAATAAAATATGGAAATAAAATAAAGTATGAAAAATAGTACTAAAATAAACAAGGAATAAAATACGTTAAAGAAAAGTAGATAATATTAAAATGATTGACTTTTGCTAAAATATGAAATAAATTCGATATATCAACAGACTCTATCAAACGGGGGAGGAAAATAAAATGTGCAGCCAAAATATGGAGAGAATAATCAATAGTGTAGTGCAAGAACGTCAATGTGCAGCCAGTTTGAATCAAGAATTATTGACAATTGAAATATTGTAAGAATTTATGTAGGTCTCCATTAATCTTCAATTATAACACGAATTTTAATTCAAAATGAATGAAATATGATAGATATCAAAAGAATACTGCTGTTAGTGAAGCACCCATCCTTTTGCAGGATTTACTCACAAAAGCGGTTATTAAATTCCATCGCCTATTACTATTTCCCTTCTTCTCTGACACAGTTACTCCGCCACCACCCTTCCACCTAACTTTTAAACCACATCAAAAATGAATAAAAATCGAATTTTGGAGAAAAGAGATGTCCCCACTTCATTAGATTTCTCTGCTATTAGGTTGATTTGATAGTTGACAATCGATCCTGTTTTCTATGTATAAATCATGAAGTCACTACCCGGATTCTCTACACAATCGAATTTGGTCCAATTCAACGCAACGAGGCGGATTTACAGTGATAGCCGTGAAGGGTGTTGGAACTGAAGCACCGAATATGGGTGAGAGGGAATTCAAGTCATGTGATCGAGATGATGTCTCGCATCTTTCTCTTCATATAGGAGGTAATTGCCTGTTTAATTGCTGAATCGTTTCTTCGCAAATGCAATTATTGCTTTTATTTCATTTGTTGCGCTTCGAATTGTTATGATTGCCATTTCTCGATTACTACCTTTTTCCCATTTTCAGCTGTGATTTGGGCCCTTACTGTTTAAACAATCTGGAACCTTCTGTAAAAAGCAAAATTTTCAAGTGGGGTCTTTCTTAAAGCTTAAAAGGCATGTTGATTCGACCTTTTGTTTTCTGTGGTTTGGTGAAATCGAACTTTCTTTCTTTGTGCCTTTGTGGTGCTTTTCTTAAGTTTTAATTCGAGTTAGCTGATCACAGCGCAAGATATTAGCTAATTCAGGATTGAAGATCATTTATCATTCTGCTTGACAAAACTATACATTTTCGTTTTACTTCATATAATTCGATTTAGTTCAAGTTATACTATTGGACTAAGGATCATTTATCCCTCTGCTTGTTGAAAACTGCACATTGCGGGATTGTATAGCTGTAACTGTCGGTGCTACAAAACATCCAAGTTTGACAGTAGTCAGTTGATCAACCAATCAAAATTTGCTTTAATCTTTCATTTATTATCTGTAGGTTCGCTAATAAAGATGGTTTACTTCTCAAGTGGCTCTAGCTCCCCCTCTGATGATCAGAAAGACAACTATTTAAAAGATGGAACTAACACATCCATTGGCACCTCCAATCATAATGGCCTAAGAGGGAAACTTCACTTTCTGAAGTTTGAAACAAGCAAAATCGACGAATGCATCAAGTTCATATCTTCCCAGCACCTTCAACACAATGGTGAACCATCGAACTTTTCTATTATGATCAATACCTCAACATATGTGAAATATGCATTTAAGTAATTGTTATATGTTACTATATGTTATGTGTCATATGTCATATGTACAAGTGGTGCCTTTCTGCCTGCTCCTTCAGTGCATTATTGTAGCTTTGGAAAATGATTGCAATGTTATTCTGCTATGATCTGCCTCTGATGAGATGGTAATGCATTAAATTTGTGAATCGGGCTAGATGTAACATCAAGATTATGAGCAACCGTTTTGGGGTTCATCAACCCAGTAGATAATCTGATCACACATGTTTAGCTGAACAGTTTTCTCAGTATTTCTGCATACTTATATGCCTTTTTAGAGGCTTGTGAATCCTGTACAGTAGTATTGCATATATCTGCCTTCTTACCTGCTCTCTGAATCCAGGTGGTCAGGATGATAAGGACCTTGCCTGTGAGGAAAACATTATTAAGGTAATTTTTTGAATAATGCCGATTAGATGATTAGAAAATGTCCTTTTGTCATTGCCTTGTCCTGAAACCAAGTAGGTTTCTTATAGTTAGTCTCCAGATATTTTATGAGTTGATATGGTTTCTAAAGAAGTTTATGATTTGTAATTTAATAGTAACATAACGAGAAAATCATTTTAGTGAATTTGAAACAAAAATTATGAATTAACTAATAAATAGTTTCTGCCAGTCGTAGCTTGTTTTTCCCTCTTTCTGATAATAAGAGTGGATATAGATCTGAATGTCTTTCTATCATAGACCGGAACTGCAGGATATTTTTCCTATCCTTTCTTCCCTTATTCAGTTTATCATGTAATGTGTAGACTTTTCAAGTCAAGCATAAAATTTTGTCTTGGCACTTAGACATATGAATTGATAATCTGATTGATTCTGTTTCTGAAGGCCACGGGTGGCGGGGCATTTAAATTTGCTGATTTATTCAAAGAAAAGCTAGGTATTGTTCTGGACAAGGTAGATGAAATGAGCTGCCTTGTTGCTGGAGCCAATTTCCTACTTAAGGTATTGACCATTTAATGCTACAATCTTGAATTTTCTTCGTTCTTCATTAGCTCTGGGTGACTCTACTGCAGTTTGCATTGTATCATCTACTCTTTCTCCTTTAACCACAAAGATCTGTACCCTTATCTCCTAGTTAATGTGGGGTCTGGAGTCAGCATGATCAAGGTAATCTTACTCTGTTTCACTATATCTTGTTCTTTTTTTCTCAACCTCTGCTTTTCGTGTTTTAGAATAAAGGTTTCTATCTATGACTAGCCAAATTATATTTGATTAGAGCAAAATACTACTTTTTTCTGAATAACTCGGTGTAATGATAGGATGAAACTAGCATGAAAGGTATCATCTAGTTAACAGAGTACATTCATCTGTTACTCCCCGTACTTAATGTGATTACTATTTTATGATTCTATACCAGACATGACTCTGTTGCATCTTTTGCACGTGTATGAGAATTTGAAGGTTTTAGTTCCTTCATGTAACATCCTATATTATATTTCCCTGTGAATTTAGGTAGATGGAGACAACAAATTTGAGCGAGTCAGCGGAACAAGTGTTGGTGGCGGCACATTCTGGGGTTTGGGAAGACTTTTAACGGAGTGCCAAAGGTTGCTCTTAGACCTTTTGTATGGTGCAATTTATTGTCCCACATAATTCGCCTCATGATCATTTCTGGTTACAGTTTTGATGAGCTGTTAGAATTGAGTCGCCAAGGAAACAACAGAGTGATAGACATGCTTGTTGGAGACATATACGGTGGAACAGATTACTCGAAGGTTTATTTCCTTGAGAGCATGTCCCCATCTCCTCGATGTCCTTCTTTATTTGTTTCAATCAGTGTCTAGAAATTTCAGTACGACAAACTAAATTCACTAATCTGTATTTGAAGTGAGCGCTTTAACAGTGGCCAGGTAGGCGGTATAACAATATATATATCTGTTTAAATATTTCAGATTGGTCTTACGTCAACAACAATTGCTTCGAGTTTTGGCAAGGCAATATCTGCAAACAAAGAACTTGATGATTACAGACCTGAGGATGTAGCCAGGTCCCTACTAAGAATGATCTCAAACAATATTGGACAGGTCAGTCAAATGAAAGCGGCTATTTTACACCTAAAAAACTGTGGGTAATTGCATTAGATATAGAAAAAATAAGAACATAAATAGCCAGTGTTACTGTTGGGTTCTGTAAAACTCAATTCTGGTAAGACACATCAGACACATTTTACATGAAGGTTAAGCTATGTTAGGACAAACAAATTAATTGCAATACTAGATTTAGGAAATCATTTTTTTTATCATCATATTCCCACTATATCCATTACTCCTTTTGAAGAAGATGGTAAACATTTTTTTGTATCTGTTTAGCATCATTTTAGCATGTCATGTTGGTTTTGAGGTATACTTGTGTTTTAACTGTTTCCTCTATCTGCCAATGTCAGATTGCTTACTTGAACGCATTATGTTTTGGATTGAAGAGGATATTTTTCGGAGGATTTTTCATTCGAGGACATGCATACACAATGGACACACTTTCAGTAGCAGTTAATTTCTGGTAGTGACCTGCTTTTCTGCTCAAATAAAATATAGTATGATGTTCATAAGGAAAATCCAATTGGCATTTTCATTGATCCCTTGCTATAAATAGTTATCTTTGCACTCCTGTTTTAAATGATCACTAGTGGATTTTGATTCTCTTAAAAACCATTGCATAATTTTCAGGTCGAAAGGTGAAGCAAAAGCTCTATTTCTGCGGCACTAAGGGTTTCTTGGGGCACTGGGAGCTTTTATGAACTACAAGAAAAATGGATTTACAGATATCACTCATCAATATATGGAACAATCCTGTGAAATTGCACAAGATTTGGTCTGCAAAGATGAAGATATTTAGTGATGTGTTTCTCAGCACCAACACAGTAAAGTCGAACCTAACCCCATAGGTGTCGGTAGAATGTATTGACACTACTTGCTGCAGTGCCGAGTTAACTTTGCACTTTGCAGTATCGTATATTAACATACAAATCCCAGGGATTTAAGATTTTCAACCCACACCCTCTATCTAGTTTATTGGAGAGGGATCATCACATGTAGTTTCTTCTTGTTGTTATACTATTATCCACAGAATATTACTGTATGTATCCTTAGTCAGAAATTATCTGACTGGCGATGATTGATGCTATTCTCATTATTTTACTCTCTAAGAACATGTTTACAGTCTCAAGTTAACCTCATGTAAGAACCTTCGAATGCCTTTTCTTTTTTTATCTCCCAATTTGTCACTAATTAGTCATAAATGCTATATAAAGTAGTTTAAATCCAATCTAGTTTTTCTGTGATATATTCAGCATATTTGATAATAGAGTTTGTTGGCAACTTAGGCAGTTCCATGGATGGTGGAAATTGTTGCCAGGTTGATGTTCATCCTGTTACAAAGTCCTCTCTATCCCCAGGGGCATCCTTTCTGCAGCCTCTTCCTCAGGGACCAGATGTCTCATGGAAACTACTCAAGCGAAGAGCAATAAGCTTCTAAACATATTAAAGGTATTCACAAGGTAAGAGAGTCCATAATAAGTACTACTAGTATTCTGACCACATGTTAAAAATCCAAAATTCTGTATTATTGACTCATTTGAATCCAAAATCCTTCAGTGCTAAATACAATCTTATGTAATTCACTCGATAGCAGATGCTTTGTGTGTGAAATATCATCAGTCAGGACGCTTGATTGAGGATGTTTATCAATATGTAGTTCCATCATTGTTTTTGGATTTTTTCCATTGTGAAAATATGAAAAAAGAATCTCGAAACATGTGGAACTCTTGGTGCTTTCCTTGCTAGTCAAAATCTGATTATGTTATGTTTGATAATATGCAATATGTTCAACAGTACAAGGATTGGCATTAAATTGTGTAGTGAGCAACCAAATTTCCAGGCTATGAATAACTGTATTATGCCCCATTGATGAAGGTTCAAAGTTATGAACAATCTTTGTCATGATAGTGAAACTGAAACATAGATTTTCTGCCTAGTATGTCATGATAGCCTTGTCTTTGGGTGTTTTGTTCTTAATTATTATTGATAGATGCTCAATTTAATCAGTAGTACTTTCTTTCTTGTCCTTCTCTTACTATGAAACCTAAGCTGAGTTCCTCATTGAAGCTTTTTATAATATGACTAACTGCAATGGTCTTAGGTACAGTACAACCTTTTCCTAACAGTCTATTCATATCACGGTGTCATTGTCAAGGCTTTGTGGAATGCTGTTTCATGTTTCATAGTTTCTGATTCTACATACATCTCGGGATATTATGGAATGATTTCAAAGCTTGTAATTTGAAATTTACTTGTACTCCCTGAATTTTGCAGGAACAGACTTTTTATGTTACTACTTTGATAATCTCAAAACAAGAGTCTAACTCCATTTCCTAGCACATCAGCCTTGTGTATTTTTTCTTTTTCGTCTTCTCTTCTTTTTTGTCGGTTTCAGGCGGTAAATGAGGAAGATTTATACGCCATACGACAGGAAAAAGCCTTATTTCCTATTGGATGCTTCCATGTAAGTTGTCCATCTTTCTTTCTTCAGTCAGCTGATATGGTCACTTATCCAAAGCAAACTGTGTAGTGGACAAGATAGTAAGATGGCATTTATAGAACCTTTTCATAAGAGATAATTTCTCAGGTTTAGTTGGAGCTTTGCAGATACTATTAGTTTCTATGCAGCTATATATGTAAATGGTCCCTGTTTGCTTCCATCCTATACCTTAAAGCTGTCTGTTTGATATGCTTCATATTTTCTTAATTGTAACCATCATCGACCAGCATTAGTATTATGAACAATCATATTATGAGTCGAGTTCATGGTTTTAAAGACTTGTAGTGTTACAACTTGCATTCCAAACCACCATATAAACATGATCTGTTACTAACATTTGATGCACCTTCAGTCCCCCATAACTTGTCTGAACTAATTCAGACAATGCGGTATATTGAAGCTAGCCGGCCCTGATGGAATGGAACGAACATCATCGAAGAATGTCGAGAGGGGCTTCCAAATTCACAATGCACCATCTGATGGAACCGCCACATACCAGTATTGCTCGTTACACAAGATAATATAAGCGCATAAACTGATTCTGTTTATTATTAAGCAGATGTTAAATGGAGTTAAGCATATGGAGAATGTTAAGTAGAGCATGATTGTCGTTTGTACTGAGCATGCATGTGCAATCAATTCATGTATATTTTGTGCAGGGAAGGGGTGGCGGCCCCTACGGTACAATTCAACATGAGAAGAAAAGGCAGCCCATGTGCACTCTGTAATTAGGTTCTGCACAATGCTTGTGGACAACAGAATAAACCAATCTCTTCCTCCAACAATAATCAACATGTTTTTCTCCTAAATTTATATGCTTCCTCAGAACTTGGCTTCTTCTAACTTATTTTATTGAGATAATAGGGGATAACTGAGATACCATCTCTTTTCTTTTTTATATACACACACATGTATCTTGTATACATTGACGTGTGTGCATCGGTGATTTTCTTTTTTTTGGTGAGATTGTTTTTTACATTTGATTGCGTCAAGAAGCTTGGAGTAGTTGGTAAGCAAAGTTAGTTTTGGCTGTTAAGTTTTTATGGGTGGTAACAAAGTTGGGGTTTTGGGGCCCCCAATATTAAATAAGTTGTTACCATTTCGTTGGGGTTTTGGGGCCCCCAATATTAAATAAGTTGTTACCATTTCTCACCTAATGTAATTAATCATCTTCTTGATTTTATCTTCTTTTCATGGTTGGAATTTGTGAGAGAGGTCCAATTGTGGACACTAGAAAGTTGCGCTCCTACTGTTGCAACAATTCTTTTTCAACACCAATTAATATACTAACTATCATCGGAATTACAACTTTATTTCATATTTTCAACCCAAGATATACCATTGTCTCTCAACTTTTTGGCCTTTTAACTGATAAATTCATAAATACTTGAGACCTGCCATATCCCAACCTTTTCCTTTTTTCACTGTTGACAATAAAGAATTTGCCGCTAACATAAATTCAAAGTTTTTGAAAAGAGGATTTTAGGTGATTTTGTATCATGGAGTACAATTTAATCAAACCCACATACACTATATAATGTTGTTTAAAAATTACAACGAATGAATAATTGATCTTCTAGTGTCAGCAACTCCTGACCCAAAATCTTTTTAATATATGGCCACCAATAAAACACCAAAAAATGAAATAGACCTAAAATAGAATTATAGAAACTAGATAAAAATATAGAGTTAAAAAACTAGCAACCCTTAATGCTTAAAAGGGATGTACATTTTTACTTAATCCGCCATTAACATTAGTGAAAAACCCCATCAACTCCGGCCGGTAAGGCAAATACGACCGCCGCCGCTCCTCCCCTTTCGCCTTACTCTTCAAATACACTTCATGAGCCGACAACGGCGCCGTTTTCACCTTCCCGCCCTTCTTCGCTTTTCCACTCACTTTCACCGCCGCCGCCTCCTTTTTCTCGCACTTCTCCTCTCCCTTCGCGGCCGGAGACGGAGCGTTGTTGTTGTTAAGGAATACGAAAGCGTCCCTGCCGTCGCTGTTGCTCCTACCGAGCAAATCCTTGAACCGCCAAATTTTGGAAAACCCGGTCGAGTTGCTCTTTTGCAGACCTCGGGGGAAGCCTCGACCGCCTTCCGGTCCGACCAGTCGCAGCTCGGACCGGCGGCTCGCTCGTTCTCCGCTTCCGATGACGTGGCAGCTCCAGCCGTTTCCACGAACACCTTCACCGGAGGCCTCATCGGCAAATTATCGTGCAAGGCGGCGGGATCTTCGCCGGTAAAATAGCAGATCGCGGCTGAACAAGGGGAAAATCGGCTTGATCTGACCATTGATGAACGCGTCCTCCGCCGCTATAGGCGACGTGTTCGCTCCTCCACACATAAACGAAAATTCCTCTTCTTCCTCCTCATCCTCTTCGACATCAGCTTGATTTTCTTCAAATTTCACATCAACTTCGCCTTTTCATCACTGCTGAGTTTCAGATGCGTGAGGAAATCTTGGCTCATCTCGGTTTCTAATTGAGTTTCCATATCTGCAATTCTCTCTCAAGGTTGTGTTTGGTTTTAGAGAGAGAGGTTGGATTGATGAGAAGATTGGATTAAGTGAGGGGTTATTTATTTTATATGGGTGGTTGGTTGGTTAGAAGGAAATTTAGGTTTGGTTTTCTATTACTCCTACTTTTTTAATAATATTATTGTTGCTGTCGAAGTTTGACACACAATTATTGTATGGGAAATCATCATATTTGTCTCCATCTACATTGTATACTTATTTGGTTGTCAAGAAATTTCCTTGCCAACCTACGCTTAATCTTTTTGCCGTCAATCATGTGACTGTTTCACTCTATTTTAGGTACCTACGCATTTAATATCATTATATTAAGTCAATAATTATCTATTGCCGCCTTTTATTTTAAAGATAATACTACTTCGTCAGATATTTTACTATATGGAATATTGCTTTAATATCATAGGATGGCGGTATATGATATGGTATTATCACACAAAATGATAAAATATTATTAAATGCAAGTAGTATTAAATTATGACGGATAAGTTTGTGATTTCTTGGAAGGTTCTACAACGGCTGTGAGCAAGACTAGTATATTTTGTTGACGATTGACTAAGAGAAAGGAAAATTTGAGAGGGGAATATTAGTGTGGTATAGCGCCCACGAGCGACGAATATTCGTCCATCTATTTTAGACTATAAACCCTTGTTTCTCAAGTTTTTATGAGAAAAAAATGTGTAGGAAAACGTGTGGAAATTGGAAAAGGCAAGGCTTTTGGCCCTTCACTTTGAGTAACCCCCACATTCTTTTATGTAGTGTCTTAATGCATGGATCTTTCATGTCTCCATCTCTAGCCTATATAAGGCATAGAGTTGTAGAGAGGAAGGACACACAAACAAAACATTCTATCTTCTCTCTAGCTCTCAAGCATTCTAGTTTGCTTTTTAGGAGCATTGTCTAGCTCGGTTCTCGGAACTCCATCAAGTTCGCCAGTGCCTAGCGGGTTTGAAGTGCTTCTACACGCTAGGAGGAAGTCGTTTTATCTTTGGGGGCAATACGCCATTCCGTGAGCACTAGCCGGGGCGTAATTTGTCTTGCGGAAAGAGGCTTCCTCAACTCGACTTATAAATTTGGTTTGCTTTATTTTCGTTGTAATTTTCATTCCTCTATTTGTTGCAAGTTTCCTTTCGATTGTAATAGTTAGAGTACCGCCTGTACACGGCTTGGGAATTTCTTCCCATTATTTCTAACAATCGCAAGACAAATTAGTGTACTCTTCTAAGACAGGGTTATACCAATTGAAGTTGGAGGAAACATGAGCACCAAAGCTGGAATGAAGAAACGAACAGTACCAATGTTCATGAGCTACGAAATGGTTAATTCTAGACATGCCCACCGGTTCCGGTTCCGGCGGTTAACCGCCGAACCGGAACCGGCGGTTCCGGAACCGGAACCGGAACCGGCGCAATATTCCCGAACCGGAACCGGCGCAATTCGGTTCGCGGTCCGGTTCAGGTTCAAGATATTTCGAACCGGAACCGTCACCGAACCGGCGGTTCGGGACGGTTCGGAACCGGCGGTTAACCGTGGAACCGCCGGTTCCGGCGCTTAAATCGAGGCAGGGGGATGGGGGGCCGGTGGTGATCTTAAAAAACGGTCGAAACCGCCGGTTTTTTCGGCGGTTAACCGGCGGTTAACCGGAAAAACCGGCGGTTAACCGCCGGTTTAGTTAGTGGCTTTCGAGGCGGCGCGGAGCACGAGGCGACAATGGAGCAGCTTTTGCAGACGGTTCGTTGACCGAACCGGCGGTTTTATTTCGGAAACCGGCGGGTTTTGGCCCGGAAACCGGCGGTTCCGCCGGTTCCGGCGGTTTTCCGCCAAAACCGCCGGTTTTGTGAAAATTCAAATTTTTTTTTTTTTTTTTTAAATTTCAAATTCGAATTCTTCCATTTTCCCCCTCATTTTTTTTCTATAAATACCCCCCTCTATCCTCATTTACATTCACCCCACTCTTGTGTTAATAAGAGTTTCTCTCTTCAATCTCTCAATTCTCTCTCTTTGTCTCCAATTTCTCATTTGTGCTATTGTGCTTCCATTTAATTACGCAATTGCTACTCTTATTACGCATTGTTATACACTTATACAGTTATACTTGTTCCCGTAGTTCTATAAGTTGTCTTTCTTTCTCCTTATTCGTCTTATTTGTGCTTGAATTATGCATTGTTATACACTTATACACTTATACGCATTGTTGTCCGTTACAACTCAAAATCAATAAAATTTATTTCATTTTCTCCTTATTCGTCTTATTTGTGCTTGAATTATGCATTGTCTTGTTCCGATTTGTTGTATAAAGCCAAATTTCAAATTAAAAAAAAAAAAATAATAATTGAACCGGCGAAACCGCCGGTTCAAAAACCGGAACCGCCAAAACCGCCGGAAAACCGGCGGTTCCGAACCGGAACCGGAACCGCCCCGGTTTTCGAACTGGAACCGGAACCGTGAAATAGCCTCACGGTCCGGTTCCGGTTCCGCTTCCGCCAAAACCGGAACCCGGCGGTTCCGAACCGGAACCGCCGGTTTTCGAACCGTGGGCATCTCTAGTTAATTCCTTGAGATCTATTCTCTTGAGAATTGTGTTTATCGTTTGTCAGTTGACAAGCAAGACCAATTTTGACTTGGTAGTAATAATTGGGATGCATGGGTTGTTGAATATACCAATGCACATATGGTTCAATATAATTGTGTACTTATTGTTGGAGACAATATTGTGCAAATTATTTGAACGTGTTGTTATAAACAACAAAGATCACGAGGTTATCGCAATGGTCTCCGATGTGAACCATGGTAATAATCCAAATGAATGGTTTGTTGATACAGGTGCCACATGTCATGTGTGCTCCGAAAGAAGCGTTTTTTCTACCTATAAATCTGTTGGAGGTAGAAAAGTACGTATGGGAAACCAAGCCTCTTCTAAGGTGGTTGGTGTGGGTAATGTGTTCCTAAAATTAGGATCTGGAAAAGCTCTTACCCTTAGGGATGTACTGCATGTCCCAGACATCCGAAATAATTTGGTGTCAGGCTCACTTCTAGTAAATCATTGATTTTCACTAGAATTTGAGTGTGAAAAGGTTATATTGACCAAGTATGAAAAGTTCATAGGTGAAGGTCACCTAGTGAATGGGCTTTTTGAGCTGAATGTTACAGTCATTCACCGTGGAAAAGGAATAAGCAATAAGGAAAATGACACATCCTCTTATTTGATTGAAAGCTCTGACTTATGGCACAATAGATTGGGACATGTAAATCTAAATGCTATAAAAAGATTAGTAAATCTTAATTTACTAAAAGTAGATAAGTTTAACTCACAAGAAAGATGTGAAGTGTGTGTTGAAGCCAAAATGGCTAAACTGCCGTTCCATTCGGTAGAGCGAAGCACAAAACCTCTTGAATTGATCCATACAGACGTATGTGATTTGAAATTTGTGCAAACAAGAGGTGGTAAAAAGTACTTCATCACATTTATAGATGATTGCACAAGGTATTGTTACCTTTACTTATTAAGAAGTAAAGATGAGGCAATTGAAGCGTTTAAAGACTTCAAAAATGAAGCCGAAAATCAACTTAATTGTCGAATTAAGTATGTTCGAAGTGATAGAGGTGGTGAGTATGTAGCTCCGTTTGCAGAATTATGTCATGCAAGTGGTATAATTCACCAAACCACAGCTCCATATTCTCCTCAATCAAATGGTGTTGCTGAACGCAAAAATCGAACACTAAAAGAGATGATGAATGCTTTGTTGATTAATTCAGGATTACCCCAGAACATGTGGGGGGAGACTGTGTTAACAGCGAATCATATCCTGAACAAAATTCCACTAAAAAAATAGGGATGTAACTCCTTATGAGTTGTGGAAAGGGAAGAAACCTTCGTATTCATACCTCAAAGTGTGGGGGTGTTTAGCGAAGGTAGAAGTGCCACCTCCGAAACAAGTTGCAATAGGCCTTAAAACAGTCGATTGCATCTTTATTGGCCATGCACTTAATAGTAGTGCCTATCGTTTCCTAGTCCATAGGTCAGCTGTGCCTGACGTGGCTGAAGGAACAACGATTGAGTCAAGGAATGCTATATTCTTTGAGAATGTTTACCCTTATAAGAGGCAAGAGGATCGTTCTAGTGAAAGAATGATGGATGAATCCACTAGTTCTAATCCTCCAAAAAGGACGAGGTCAAGTCCTGAGGATGTTGAACCAAGACGTGGTAAAAGAGTTAAAGTTGCTAAGACATTTGGTCCCGACTTCATAACTTTTATGTTGGATGACGAACCAAAGTCAGTGGCGGAAGCTTTGTCTGGCCCAGACGCAGCGTGGTGGCAAGAAGCTATCAACAGTGAGATTGAATCCATCATGAGAAATAACACCTGGGTGTTAGTAGACTTGCCTGAAGGCTGTAAGACTTTAGGGTGCAAGTGGATTCTGAAAAGGAAATATAAGCCCGATGGTACTATAGATAAGTACAAAGCTCGCCTAGTTGTCCAAGGCTTTAAGCAGAAAGAAGGGCATGACTTTTTTGATACCTATTCACCTGTTACGAGAATCACTTCCATTCGGGTGCTTCTTGCGATTGCTGCTTTGCACAATCTTGAGATTCACCAAATGGATGTGAAAACTGCGTTTCTGAATGGTGATCTGGAAGAAGAAATATATATGGAACAACCCGAAGGGTTTGTTGTGCCTGGGCAAGAGCGTAAAGTATGCAAACTGGTAAAGTCATTATATGGGTTGAAGCAAACACCATTACAATGGCATTTAAAATTTGACAACGTGATGTTGGCAAATGGTTTCACTATCAATGAGTGCGATAAGTGTGTTTACATTAAGAACACAGATAACGGTTTCGTTATTGTGTGTCTTTATGTAGATGATATGTTGATTACGGGCAGCAATAGTGCCATTATCAATGAAACCAAAAACATGTTGAAGAGAAATTTCGACATGAAAGATATGGGTTTAACTGATGTGATTCTCGGAATAAAAATTAAAAGGAATCATGAGGGAATTGCTCTGACACAATCTCATTATATTGAGAAAGTGCTAAAGAAATTTCACTCATTCGATTGTGAGCCAGCTAAGACTCCATTGGAACCCAACGTGCATTTGAGTAAGCACACGGGTGAGCTTGTAGCTCAAGAAGAATATGCAAGGATCATAGGGAGTTTGATGTTTATCACAAACTGCACCCGACCAGATCTTGCGTGTACGGTGAATAAGCTGAGCCGATTTACGAGCAACCCAAACAAGGAACATTGGAAAGCTCTGCGTAGGGTTTTGAGATACTTGAAGTATACTCTTAACTTTGAGCTGCAGTACACAAGATATCCCCAAGTACTTGAAGGGTACTGTGATGCAAATTGGATCTCTGATTCAAAAGACTCGTTCTCGACGAGTGGTTATGTGTTCATTGTTGGGGGTGGTGCTGTTTCGTGGAAATCAACGAAACATACGTGTATTGCTCGTTCCACCATGGAATCTGAGTTTATTGCATTGGATAAAGCAGGGGAAGAAGCCGAGTGGCTCAGAAATTTCCTAGAATGTATTCCATGTTGGAAGAAAACCAGTGCCGACAGTAGTGATATACTGTGATAGCCAAGCAGCTATAGGGAGAGCACATAGTGGCTTATACAACGGTAAGTCTCGACATATTCGTCGGCGACATAATACTGTCAGGCAATTGATCACAAGTGGTGTTATCACAGTTGACTATGTAAGGTCAGTTGATAACTTAGCGGATCCGTTAACAAAAGGTTTAAACCGTGATCAAATGCATAAATTGCTAAAAGGAATGGGACTGAAAACCACATCTTAAAGATGATTATAGTGGTAACCCAACCATACGATTGGAGATCCCATGGGCTTGGTTCAATGGGAAAACGAAGCTATATGAATCTAGTTGTAACACTCGGAAGATTTTCAATCTTCGCCCATTCTTTAGAAAGCATTGAGTGTTGTAACCTGCATGTGGTAAGAGGCTAAGTTTTGACTTTTAATGATTCTTAGAAACCTCGAGGAG
Source organism: Salvia splendens (assembly GCF_004379255.2). Classification (NCBI taxonomy): domain Eukaryota; kingdom Viridiplantae; phylum Streptophyta; class Magnoliopsida; order Lamiales; family Lamiaceae; genus Salvia; species Salvia splendens. Next base: position 33,132 of record NW_024598738.1, read on the forward strand.
GTGGGTATTGCAGGATACCTGGAAAAGAATCACCTATGTAAGTGAAGAAGTGTGGGCCGCTTCAACATGTGAATCACTTATGAATCCAAAGTGGTGTTCCATGGCCAGTAAAGGACACAAACGTGAGAACTGATGAGTTTGTAAATAATATTGTGTCAATATTATTGTCTCGGTATACACCAAGGAGGAATGGTTCAAGGCATCATGTCCACCAGGCCGCCGGTATGCCCGATAGTGTTGACTATGGAAAGTTCAAAGCCCCAAGCTACTATTCCAAATGCAATATTGTTTCTCGAGAATTGAGCAAAAAGTCTGCATACATGCATACATGTCTAGTGTTGGTTTGAGCTTGCAGCGCTCTAACCAATGTGAGGGATTGTAGGAAAACGTGTGGAAATTGGAAAAGGCAAGGCCTTTGGCCCTTCACTTTGAGTAACCCCCACATTCTTTTATGTAGTGTCTTAATGCATGGATCTTTCATGTCTCCATCTCTAGCCTATATAAGGCATAGAGTTGTAGAGAGGAAGGACACACAAACAAAACATTCTATCTTCTCTCTAGCTCTCAAGCATTCTAGTTTGCTTTTTAGGAGCATTGTCTAGCTCGGTTCTCGGAACTCCATCAAGTTCGCCGGTGCCTAGCGGGTTTGAAGTGCTTCTACACGCTAGGAGGAAGTCGTTTTATCTTTGGGGGCAATACGCCATTCCGTGAGCACTAGCCGGGGCGTAATTTGTCTTGCGGAAAGAGGGCTTTCCTCGACTCGACTTATAAATTTGGTTTGCTTTATTTTCGTTGTAATTTTCATTCCTCTATTTGTTGCAAGTTTCCTTTCGATTGTAATAGTTAGAGTACCGCCTGTACACGGCTTGAGAATTTCTTCCCATTATTTCTAACAAAATGTTCACTTGTCACATCACATTTTTAGATTTATTTTGGAATTTTATTTGTATAAATAAGCTCTGGTGTTCTATAAGAGCATCCACAATAGCGCCTAGCGCACCGCCTAGCCGAGCGCCGGCGCTAGGCGGTGCGCTAGGCGAACTATTGCAGCCGCCTAGCCGATTTCGCGGAAAAAAACCGCCTAGCGCTCGGCGGTTCCGCGGCGCTAGGCGGTGCGCTATGCGATCCGCTAGGCGCTATTGCAGCGTCCGGATCGCCTAGCGCACCGCATAGCGCGAATTTTTAATTTTTTTTTTTATTCCGAAACACTATATATACGCGACTTGCCTGTCATTTTTATTCGCACCACTTGTATTAACGAGTACTCTCTCTATCTAAATTTCTGTACAAGATCAACAACGGTAAATATATGCAAAAATCCTAAATGGTGGGATGACACAACATTCAGTATGTGCTTCCCCATTAGTTTAGAGATGATGTTTAGTTCGTCAAATATTATTAGGAGCAACGTTTACTCCTTGTGTTCAAATCATTCTCGTGATTGTGCTTCCTGTATTTACTTAGCGAATTAAATAAAATTAAAAAAGGAGATAAATTAGAAACATATCATCGGTCTAAAATTTTGGTAAGTAGTGGGTATTTCTTTTTGGATTTATTGTTCTGTGTTATGGACAATCTGTATAAGAAAACTTTTCCTGTTATTTATACTCATTTAAAAAATTATATATTTCTTTTATTTTTAATTTTCATATTGATCAGTTTTTTATAAATAATTTTTTTTAATTTTAGGAATTGTTTTTTATAAGATAGAACTCATTTTTTACTAAAATATTTTTTTACTGTATCAATTTTATATTAAAATATGTGTCACTTTAAAAGTGTTAAGTATTTTTTTTTGAAAGGGAGGGAGTAATATGTGTTCTTCCAACCACTATAACCACTATGGATATACGATTATTTTGTATGGATAAGCTGTATTTAACTTACCATATAGAGAAAATAAAATTCAAAACACTTCTCTTAACGTTGTACACATCATTTGGATTTCGCCGCTATATCGCGATTTTCAAACAAATCTAATGTACTGTTATAACATAATCTTTACAACTATTTTACGCCGCTTTCACTAAGCCTAACAGATTTTTCCTAATACACATTAACACTGTTGATGTTTCTAAATGCTACTATTCCCCAAAGATTGAATATTGAAATGGTAATTATTTATATTTGTAAGTTGGTTAAGTATTGGAAAGGTTGATGTGTGAGTTTTTCAGTCTTTAAATTTAAATTTATTACCTATAAAAATTATGAATATTTTGTTTAATATGTGTGAAATCATTAAAAGATATTATGGCAACTTCTTCATGAAATCATTATACTTGAATTGCAATGTGCATTTATGTCTTATGAACTCATTTGGAGATACTTGCAATACAATTGAATTTGCAAATAAGCATTTATGAACTCCATGACGATTACACTTGATGCAATAAAATTCTACGTACACGTGTCATTAAATACCATTATAGTATAAATAAATACGTACACCGTGTCACTGAATACCATTTAAGTATAAATGAAATTCAGTGACTGTAAAAGAAACGAAATTTAAAATGGAGAAAATTAATCAAGCGCAAAGAAAGTAACTTATTGATTTTATAATATATAGCCCCTACAAATCTACAATTATTAAAATGCTTTTCCTGTTGTCGTCGTTATACAGATTTCAAGTACCTATATCATCGATTTGATGTTTGAACCTTTTCTTTATACTCGTATTTTTATAAGTACTTTATAATTATTTCTTTATATTCGTATTTTTCTAAGTCTTTGTAATTATACTATTCTCAATTCAGCATAAGAGTTGCGAGTATTCTTACTAAGATTTGAACATTCTCTTTAATTTTACTAATGATTTATAATGGATATGATCGATGTACGCAATAAATACTTACCACGATACATATGCACTGTTTTTATGACAAAAGTTTCAAAATTTGTTGTGCATATGTTTATAGAATTTGGGTGGTCACACGCGTCATAATCCTAGATACCAACATATATACCGCCTAACTAATCAATATAAATTTCTTCAAAAAAACTAATCAATATAAATATTATTGAATACAAATTATATTGAGTTTTCTTCTATATATGTTCTAGATGATTTTCCGATCTTGTGGGTATGAGTTCTTTTTGATGAATAAGATATCATACCAGTTTTACATTGAAAATTTGAAGGCAATCACTTGTGTGCCTAATTAGTCTAATTTGGATTCATCAATTTGTAATTAATTTATAAACAAACTGAATTCAATTAGAATCAAGTACTTATAAATTATAATTAGAATATCCGGACATCTGAAATTCTGGATGCATGGAGTTTTGCCTCATAATAATTAAGTTATTACATCTGCAAAATGTGTGTATGGAATTAAATAAAAGTTAAGGTTGTAGGGATTGTGTTTATAGTATAGGGCAACAAAATTGCAATAAATCGGCAAAAGGATACGTGGGCATTTACTAATCTATGCATTTACTATTGCAGATATTTTGAGGGTAAATAAAGCCATGTCCAATTGTCCATGATGGAACACTACACTACAAATCCATTGCCTAAAATAGGAAATGCATAAGTAATATTTTCAAATAATCACATGTAAATCAATACGATTCCGATAATAATAATTATTGAAGAACATACCATAACTATGATTTGATATGAAGTGACGCCCTCAAACAGTTCGATAATGTTAACTAAGCTTGCATCGTTCAAATACATTTGTTTAATCACATTTTAATTTCAAAATCAAATTTTCACATTATATGATTCATTTAGGTGCCGTGGTTGCCATAGCTCACTATCATTTAATTATCTATCTATAATTAAATTGTAATATTATTTTAGTTAAAACAGATTTATTATAACTAATTATTCTAAAATTATTCCCTAGGATTAAGTTATTAAATTCAAACGTAGAATACCACGTTCCGATATTTGTGTCAAATTCAAGAGGATAAAATGATACTCCATTTATAAATTCCCCAACAAAAAAAATAAAATTATAATGTTTTAATATAAGGACCAGATATTATAATAATGAATGCTATTACTCTTATCATAATTATTAGTCTTATTTTTTTCATTTTATTTTATGTTGTCTATAACATGTCTCATAATCTATTTCTTATAAATCTATCTCTCTAATAATGTTGAACATATTTTTCTCTTTATCTTACTTATATTTATAATTTTGTATTACAATCTTAATTTACATGTCTTGAGACTACTTAGAGTTGGCCCTTAGACATTCAGGGGTTGTCCGATTAGTAAGATTATATCTCGGGATTAAATATGTAGTGGATAATTATGTGATAATTAGTTATAACTATACCCACTTTAACTAAAATAATATCACAATTCAATCCTAAATTATATATTAGTATATTTTATCTAATAAACCTAACTACACCTCAATTGATCCACAAATGCTATTGACTAATTATATGTACTCAATTCTATTTGCACTGCAATTAAACTCTTATAATATACTAATATTCTTGAATTAAATGTATATAAGTCAACTTTTCCAACAAAATCACAGAAAAATTAAGTGGGAGAACAATTGTAGGAGTATATATTCTCAGGTCAACTGAGTAGATTAGAAGTACAGTTGAATCATTTAATTGATGAAATGTTGTAATATTAATTGATAATTACAAGCAGCAGTTGTGCTACAAATCCACTTTCGAACTAGTTGATGTGCACCCAATTATATGCCGTGTTTTTCACATGTCAACTTGCTTGACTTTGATTACTCGTTTTTCTTTTTTTAATATTATTTTACAATTTCCAGCCTTATTTCCTCACATTATACCCACGCCCTTTTATAATTCTTTTTAAGTTTCAACTTTGTAAATTAAAAATTATGTTATTAATAAATTATAAGTTATATAAAATAATTAAATAGTATTTGACCATAATTATTAATTTATGCATGTCTAATCGTAGCTGCATATAATTTATTTCGAACATAATACTCCCAACTTGGTTTCATATTATTTTCTTAAATGGAAATTACCATGGAAACAATTAAATTTTATCAAATTAATTATGGTCTACAATCTTAAAAATCAGGCAAAAATTATGAATTTTGTATTTGCTCTCAATTATGAATTTTTAGCCAAACAATGCCGTTTTCTCTATGTATATGCCACATTATTTAATAAGTTGGTAGTGTTGTTCACGTACAATTTTTTAGACGGTCATATCAGATACAATTTCATCATAAATTCATCTTGAAATAATTGTGAATAAATTAAAATATTATGATTTTTTAAAGTAGTTTTTTTGTAATTGCTAGGTTTACCAAAATTTGATCAAATATCATAATTTTTTTGTATATTGACACCTAATATCATGAAACTTTCCAAAAAAAAAAATTCCCACAAACTTTAAGGTTGACATATAATATCACGGATTTGAATAATTATTAATTCTTCCCACCAACGACAAAATTCAGGTACATTTAAGTTGTTATTACATCACATAAGGTATGGTTATCACTGAAAAATGACAGTGATGTGACTATAAAGTCCCTAATAACCAGATATAGTTATCCATTTCTTTTAATGTAGTTGGATTTTGTTGCTGGTGGAAAAAAATAAAATACTATTTAATTCATGATATTATATGAAAAGTTGAAAGTTAGTAGAAAAAATAAATTTTAAAAAGGCTCTAGTATGATACTATAAGATTTTTAGTCCTTTTCTGAAATTTAGGATATCTAACTTAACTTTACATACTCCAGCCCATTTTCCTAATAATTTATCGAGTGAGTTTCTTGCCCCAAATTTAAGTGATCAATGCTTCGAATACTTTTGGCATTGCTCCAAAATGATAGTCACGTTGTATATGCTTATATGGACCCTTTAGACAACATATGTGTTCAATGAATTTATTTCTCTCTTTTGTATTTTGGGAAATTAATTCAATGAACCTTTTCCTATGCCTATTGTAGTTATATTGCTATTCTGCCTACTTTTATACACTTTGGCATGTTTAGATCTTTTATTGCGAAGACTTTAGTGGTTTGCGTTTTCCCTTAAATTTAGTTAACTAGTAACAACCCACGTTCCCACCCATGTCTTGAAACACATTTCATATATCTAAAACTATCTATAATTCTGTTTTTCTTCTGAAACCCCAAAAGGCCAAAATGCGTAAACTGGTTTTTCGAATTCTTTAGGTGTTTAATTATTTTTATATACACGTTTCGATGCCTTCGAGGTCATAATCTTCTTGCTTACCAAGATAAATGATAGACTTAGTCTTATGACTAATCCACTAATTATCCACACATCATTACTTAATACTTAGTCGAAGCTGACGTTGAATTTATAGCTACATATTAATATACACGGCTTCTGTAATGAATAAAATAAAAAGTCACCATATAATATTAATCTGCTATGACAAAAGTATCAACTTTCAGAGTTTGCAGAAATTTACTGGGATAATAAATGCTTATATTTTATTGAGACTCTTGGAAAAAAAATTGATTGTTGATGGGCTTTTTAGAAGAGAAAATAAAATCAAAGGCAGCCCAACCATATTAATTTTCTAAATTTGGATTCTGAATCTCTGATGACCAAAATACTCTTACAATTTTTAATGATCCCATTCGACAAATATAGGCCATATTCGTTTGTCTGGCCATTATTCAAAATCATCAAGAATAAAGATAAATGTATATAAATTATAAAATTTTGAAAAAGTGTAATTATATATGAAAAATTTCATGATAGGGAGTATTTAAAAAAAAGATAAATACATATAAATTATAAATATCGAAAAAATTCTGATTATATAGGTATAAAAAATTCATGTACGTTTATGGATATAATATTAATAGTACATTGTGTCTAACAAGTTAAAGAGCTTAAAAAAGATAAATACATATAAATATATTATAACAACAAAACAAATGAATAGATCCTTAGCCTCATTTTTTTTTTGAAAAAAGCTTAAAATCTTTGCAAACTAAAAGTTGTGTTATTAGTAAAAACATGTTGGTTCGCTGATAATAAAGGAAAATAAGAAAAAAAAATCAATCTAATCCTTGAGGGTATGTTTTGGTATTAGTAAGTAACACAAGTTGGTTGGCGAATAACAAAGGAAATTAAAGAAAAAAAAATCAGTCCTAATCCTAAACATTGTGTACAATCTAGATAGACAAATATAGAAAGAAAATCTGTTGAGGCCCAAAAACTTGTAGAATCCTGGATATAAAAAGTGATTTACAAAGTGCCCAAAACTGCACCGTCTATCCAAACCTTAAGTCGGACGAATTCCGCACATTCTTATCGCTAAGAGTAACACCCTTGTCCCCAACCAAACTCCTCCATCTTGTGATCAGATGAGGCCTACCAATCTTCTTCTCCTGTAAATAACTTCAAAAATTACAAAACCACACTGTTCATATCAACAACGGAGAATGCATACCTGAAACTCGTTGTAACATTTCAGAATCAAGGTCATTAATGTTGAATAAAAGGGGAAATAAGATAACGTGAGTCACCAATCAATCGGAAAATTCGC